>NC_083346.1:110134897-110332766 GCF_019175385.1 Lycium barbarum | reverse complement strand
TGGTTGGCACTGGCTTCGGAATTAGGAGGGAAACTGCTTCCAAATAAATCAGTCCACTTGAAGCCCCTTCCTCCAGCGCCCTCACCTGATCTTGAGCCTAAGTCAAACAGGACCATGAACACCATTCCCCAAACCACTTCCAGAAATAAACACTCTAACACGTCAGCTAAATGACAACCCCCGCCCCCTCCCCTAAAAAAAAAAAAAAAAAAAAGGGAAAATGACAATCTATCTATTTGGAGAAAATATTTATCCGAAATGACCCAAATTTCTGATATTACCCGAAATAGCTCTTTTACATTATTATACACTTTTATACAAGATTTATACATTATTTTACAGTAAGTGTATAATGTTGTATATCATGTGTATAAACATTGAAGCCAAAAAAAAAGGTGGCTATGTAGATGAAAATTAAAAATATGACTACGTGGACGTAATATTTTATGTTGGATTGTATATTATTGAGATTATCCGAAAAGACTAATGAGGTTTTGGGTATTGCTAATCAGTCAAGGTAAGTTCCATTTTTTCAACAAATTCTACACAATAAAGCATGAGACTTTCTGTCATAATTACTCTCTCCTTCCCAATTTAATGTCTTAATTTGATTAGACACATAATTTAAGAAATAAAAAGAGACTTTATAGTCCTTTCAATTTTTGTCTGATGCCACGTAAAATGTTGGAATTGAAAAATCTTACTAAATACTCCCTCCGTCTCAAAATATTTATCGCATTTTTCATTTACACGCTCATTTAGAAAGCGTTTATAAGGGTAGCATTTTGATTATTTTACTCACTTAACATATTTAATCATGTCCTCTCTCCTCAATAAATATTTACTTCATTAATGATGAAACGTCTTCAATGTTGGTATGTGAACTCACAAAATCAGCCCATTGATGTAATCATTGAAAGGGTAAAATGGGACAAAGCTGCTTAATTTTATCTTGGAAAAATAAAACGACAAATATTTTGAGACAAGTATTTTTAGTAAGGATGACAAATATTTTGAGACGGAGGGAGTAGTCCTCTGTCTCAATTTACGTGGCATATTTTTCTTTTTAATCTATCCTCAAAAAATGTGACCTTTCTATATTTTAAAAAAATTAACTGTATGAGATAGTTTACAGCTCCATCAATATCTAAGGCTGACTCTGAATCACAAATTTCAAAATTGTTTCTTTCTTATATTCCTTACCTTGACTTTGACTGACTATAAAAAGGTTGACAAACCAATACGTCAGCTAAATCAAAATCTATGTTTCTGACAAAAACCTTTTGTCTCTCTAATAATTAAACTGATAAGTATAATCAATATTCAACAAAACTTATCCATTTTCACTTCAAAAAAGAAAAAAAAAAAATGGCAAGTGAGCCAGCCAATATGATTTCACCCGAGCCGATAACAGCCCCACTTCTTAACCGGCGACTAGGCCGTCAGTCATCCCTATCCATACTTCTCAGTCGCGTCACCGGCCGTCGGGGCGGCGGCGGCGCCTTGGTGCGTGAGACGGCGGCGCGTGAGCTGGACGAGCGACGCGCCGACTGGGGATACTCGAAGCCGGTGGTGGCTTTGGACATGATGTGGAATTTGGGGTTTGTGATTGTCTCTGTTGTGGTTTTGTGTTGTGCTGTTGATGAGGAACCGAATGTGCCGATTAGGGTTTGGATATGTGGGTATGGATTGCAGTGTGTAGTGCATGTTGTGCTTGTTTGGTTGGAATATAATCGGAGGAGTTCTCAAGGGGTAATATTGGAAGAAGGAAATAATGATAGTGGGGATACTAATGAGGTTTTGAATATTGGTAATCAGTCAAGGTAAGCTAAAAGACTCAATTTTTTACTGCAGTCAAATTGGTAAATACTTCAAATCTTATGAATAATTCATCTGTGTAGTTAGAAGGCAGTGGTAGGTAAAAACTCACGTATCAGGTGTTTACGCCAAATCAATGGATGCATGTCATGTGTATGAACATGACTATTACTTAATCATGATTAATTAATGGCTTAATGCATATGCAGCTTCCTAAACTTGTCCCTTTTTTTCATTTTGACACCTCAGCTAAGTGTTGTTCCTATTGAACCCCTGAACTTGTTCTATTAGAAGCAGAAATTAAATTGGAGAAATGAAGGTGCAGTAATATTTTAGACATGTGGTAAGCTATTCTTTAGGTCATGCATGTGTCGGTGTCGGTTTCTGTTAGTTCGGCTCTTCCACTACCAGCTTAATTAAGAGCTACTCTCTTTTTTCCTCTCAACTGCTGTTAATCTTAGCTAAAAGATGACATAATTAAATTAGAATATATATTAGCATGTTGCTACATTGAAGATGGAATACTATGTAAGTCGGATTGTGTTTGATAGACACACTTGAGGACGAGTTCAGGGGTTCAATAGGAACAACACTTAGTTGAGGCGCCAAATTGGAAAAGAGGAGCAAGTTTAGGGGGCTGCATATGAATTAAGCCCGAATTAATGTATATATTCACTTCATTAAATTGGTAGAGGGAAATAATGATAGTGAGGATGTTGTTGAAGAGAGGAATTAGGTTTTGGGTATTGGTAATCAGTCAAGGTAAGCTCCATATTTTTTCTACAATAAAGCATGACACTTTCTGTCACAAGTTAATAGATACTTCAAATGTTATGAATTCATATGTGTTGTATGAAGGCGGTGGTATTACTGATAGTGTCACTTGTTATGGCTAAATTTAATTACTCCCTCCGTCCCAAATTAATTGTCATGTTTTGTTCGAGAGTCAATTTGATTACTCCATGTCTTACCATTGAAATCTACATTTTCTCTTCTGATCACTGGTTTAATCATCACCTTCTCGTAGTCAAACTATTTGAACTTTAGCTGACGAGTTCACAGTAAAAACTAATTCTAGTGCTTTCTGTCAGAGGCTACTTTTTTGGCATTTTCTTCCGCCCTTTTTCTCTATGGAATATTTCGCCATCCATTTGAAGACTTACATGTTTACTCTCTCTAATGTTGCTATCATAGTGCTTGAAATATACTCGATTAAGTTTCCTTTTATGTATAATATATACATAAAGACAAGTACTGAAGTTAAACCAAAGGAAAGGTTTGGATTAATCAAATGAAGTATGGTAATTGATTGTATTTCAGAAGCTGAAATCTTGATAATTGCTATATATTTAACGGTAGACCTCTGAGCCGAGGGTCTATCGGAAGCAGCTTCTCTACCTGTGGTAGGGGTAAGGTCCTACCCTCCCCAGACCCTACTAGTGTTGATTACACTGGGTATGTTGTTGTTGTTGGTGGTGAACATGTTTGCTTGACAGAATGGTTTAGATGAAATATTTTAAAGCTTATACATTTCACATCGATTTAAAGGCAAGTAACTTGCTTTAGACTTAACTTGCTTTAGACTTTGTATGAGAGAGACTTTATGTTAGATAATGAGAGGGCATTGATTAGTGATTTTCAAATAGTTTGCCCTTGGGCCTCACCAACTGCTATCTATTTGAACAGATGCATGCCTTTCATAGTCAACCTAGTAAATGGAACTTTATGGGATATATTGGTCAGTTACTGGTATCTACTAGGTTACATGGATTTTATAACATCCATATAGTCATTGAAAGATCCGTGTATCAGAGAAGGATAATATCTTCAAAGGAAAGGAAGAGCAGCAGAGAGCACAAACTTATGAGGAAGTTCAATAATTTTCTTTTATAGGTTAAGAAGATGAAAACTGTAATGAGAATAATTTATCTTTGTTCTTTTCTTGGTGAGAGTTCACGATAGAATCACGCAAGTAATTCTTACCTTTTGGACTAAGTTAATCTAAGTAGAAGTAGTTTCTGCAGGTCTTCATTCTGTGATGCAAAGCAATTGCCGTAACTTATGCATGTCCTTTTGATGTACAATGAATAGAATACACACATGTACACATAAACTGTATTAGCATATACGAATACAATATATATATGTATGTCTAAATAGTTTCTTATGTACTCATTTTGGACAGGCAAATTTATTTAACCCTTCACAGGCCCATCTTAGAGATGTGTAGGTGCGTGTGGAGTTTGGAGGGGGAGGGGGAGGGTGGGTTGCCGGAGAAGCAGATGAAACTGCAAGGACCTCTTTCTGCTAAGTAAATTATAAAATTTGTTTCATGGGACAGTTAAGAAACAAATCAAGCTTCACACTTTAAAGATATAGTACCATGTCATGGAATTCAATCAATATAACTTTGTTTCAAAGGCCTATTTTGAGAATACACTGTTACTCAATCTGATTGGTTGTAAGTAAGATTTTTGTACTGGTAGTGGTATATGAAATTGGTTCTTAAAGTTTGCTTTCAAAATTAATCTAATTTCTCAGACTGTCGCATTATTGTTGACTTCGAATCGTTGCAATGACTTTGAATTCGTGGAACTAGAAAGTATAGTACAAATTATTACTGTTTTAAGAAGCATTCTATGTTATCTTCATTCTAGAATGTTCAAAAAATAAAAATGAATGACGTGTAATAGGCGA
This sequence comes from Lycium barbarum, assembly GCF_019175385.1. Lineage (NCBI taxonomy): Eukaryota > Viridiplantae > Streptophyta > Magnoliopsida > Solanales > Solanaceae > Lycium > Lycium barbarum. The sequence goes on along the minus strand of NC_083346.1, from coordinate 110,328,251 downwards.
AGTTCTATATCTACTTATCATGAAATCTTTCCATGAATTTTGCTTTTTTAAGGCATTCAAACAATTAATTTGCAGATTTTCCAACTTATATTTATGCTTTGCAGCCAACATTACCTTAATGATTTCTGACCCATCTATTACGGTATGGTTGATCTGCTATCTCTAGTAGATTATCACTGAGTTACATTTGATATTTGTTACTCTGCAAGCTGAAACTACTGCTTAAAGAAGCGTGAAAACTATATGCCATTCAACTTGGTTATGCCATTAGCACCTTTTTAATCTTCTGGATAAACATATAGATGCATGCATTCTCATCATTTGATCGACAATTTTAATTGTCTTTTAAGCATCAAACAAGATATGTATTCCTTTTATTGGTTAATGCTGCTATAGAAGTGGCAAATTTAATTTACTGACTCCTTACCATTTTGGACATCACAGTGTTGCTAAACGATGTGAATATGTGAATACAATGGGATCACTTCTTTGGTGGATAGTTGGCTTTTACTGGATAGTCTCTGGTGGTGAAATTCTTTTACGGGATGCCCCGCGTCTATATTGGTATGTCAAGATCTACTATCACTTCAAGCCTTTATTTCTAGGGAGAAATCGTAAATGAGGAAAAACTTTTTAAAGTTATAATTTGTGTTAAATACTTAAATTAGTCTTACATTATAAAACTTTTGATTTAGTTGATGGTCGTCAATGAGACTTGTATTTTGTTATCTCTGCTATTTTCAAATTGTGATTTTAAAAAGTTGCAATCCCCTTTAGGAATTCTCCCCTATATTTTTATCAAGTTGTCATTTTGGGACAGCTTAAAAATGTAAAAATAGTCATAGCAAGAGATAGGGTATAACCTGTTATATATAGGCTCTGATTGAGTTTTTCTTAATTTCAATTCCTTTAAACGTACTAGTAATACTTGCACAGCTCAAACAGACAGTGGTTTCTAATCTTTTAGATATATTTGTCTGAATGCAACCTTCATCGTTTCACATTTTGGGTAATGGTAGTTGTGGAAAAGATGTTATTAATTAGTTCATGAATTGGCATCTTTCATTGTTGTTGTTAATTACAATATAGCCTTACCAGAGATTGTTCAAGAAAAGTAGAATTCTTTTATTCTAGTTTATCTAGAGTATTAGTTGTGCCCTCAAAGATTTAATTCCTACATCTTTCTGGTTCAGCTGAATTATGCTTAGATCAACCATCTCATTACAGCATATAAGTTGTCATATCAAGAGAAGCCGTGGATGTTTATTATCTTTGCTCTCTCTCTCTCTCTCTCTCTCTCTTTAGAATATATCCGGTTGATGAATTATTATTATTGTTTTTTTTTTCTTTTTTAAATGTTTGTGATCACCAGATAGAGCCATGATTGATCACTGATATAAAGTGCTGCAGGTTGGCAGTTGTATTTCTAGCATTCGATGTATTCTTTGCCATCTTTTGTGTTGCTTTGGCCTGTCTGATAGGAGTTGCTCTTTGTTGCTGCTTGCCTTGCATAATTGCAGTACTCTATGCAGTGGGCCAGGTAAGAGACAAACTATATAAATAATTACAGGCAAGCTATTTGACATGTTTCTGGTATGATCTTTTACCTGTAATATATAGGAAGGTGCATCGGATGAAGATCTCAGAGTTCTCCCCAAATATAGATTCCATCTCTGCAAGGATGAGGAGAAACCAAGTGTTGGAGCTGGTAGGATGGTACCAATGGAGACAAGCAGCGGATACTTGGCCACTGAGCGTATTCTTTTACCCGAGGATGCAGTAAGTTAATGGGGTTTTTTTCATTTTTAGCCAGTCAGCTTAAATTAATTACGGGCGCCAGCCGAAATATATAAAACCTATACACGGATTATGTATGTTGTATGTATATTGTATTTATACTTATGCTTAATATACAAAACCTATACATTTGCTGGCTATTTTGTAAATTAGATCACGAAAGGAATTGGACTGTAAAGGTTAATTCCGTGTCTAAAATATGCTTAAAGCCAGTTTGACGTAGTGGCAATGGAGAAACCTCAACCAATTATCATTTTCTTTCTCCTTTATTTTGTTCCCACTCCCACTACTCTGTCTATATTGGAAATAGAGCTGTTTCATTGTATGCATATTCCACAACCTTACTTCAAGATTGTATTTTCTCAAGTAGACAGTTATCTTACTTTGGTTTTAAAATGTAGCTCTACGGGTACTGCAGTGGTGCTAAGTGAACTTCATTTGGATCCACTGCTTCAGTTAGATCTAGCATTATGAGACACATCGCTGAATACTAGTAATAGACGTCGTAGTATTTCTGGCTATGATTATTTGTGATAAAATAGTTACCAATACTTCAACTTTTGTTTGCTAGGAATGTTGTATATGTCTTAGCTCGTACGAGGATGAGGCTGAACTCCATGCTCTTCCCTGTAGTCATCATTTCCACTCCACCTGCATCGTGAAATGGCTTAAGATGAATGCAACATGTCCGTTATGCAAGTACAATATCCTGAAGGGGAATGAACAGGTTTAGAGCAAAGGAGAATGAAAAACAATGTACCATTGATTCGAGTTATTGAAGCTGCCTGTGGAAGCTGGAAATGCTGCTTGCCGAATCCATATCAAAACAACTAGTTGAGCTTCCTCTCATGTTCACTGAGCGTATTGGAGATCTTTTCTGTAGTGAATTGTCTTCAGTTATTATAAAAAAAATGTAGCAACCGCCCACCCCCAAAAAATTAAGAAAGAAGAGGTTGGTCCTTGGCCCAACTCATGTAAATTATCTTAGACTGTATTTTTTTCCATGAGTATAGCTAAATCTTGTAATTATATGTTTTTTTCTTGTGCGTGGTTACATCTCCAGGATATTCTTGTGCTCCTTGTTCTATTTTCAGGTCAACTTTTTCCTCTGAAACATGTCCATAAAAAGAACACGACGAGCATAAATACCCTCTTTAACTTCTGTTTTAACTACCATATTTCGACTTGTGATCAATCCATAGATACCGATAGAAAATAAATAGGCACTCAATGGGTGATAGTTTGATCTAAATTTTACTCCATTTGTCAATGAGCTTAAGGCTAGAGTTATTTACTTGAAGTGATCTAATTGAATGAAGGGAATGTTAGTTTCTAAATAATGGTGTATCCCTCGGCGCAAGGACATGTCCATATAAAGAACATGACAAGCAAAAATATCCTCTTTACCTTCTGTTCTAACTGCCATATTTCGAGGATATATAGCGAGCAAAATGTATAAAGCATTTATAAGGTTTTACTAAAATGTATCTATTTAAACTCATAATTCTAATTTATTTCCAACTTTAAAGAGAAAAAAAAAAGTAATCTAAGGAGTACCAGAATTGTTTTTGGTACATTGAGATATTTATAACTTATGGCAATAGTGTGATTAAGACTTTAACTGAAATACCTAAATACTTGAGAATACTATCTAATAGATGGACAGTTTGTAGCCATAAAATAAGACAAAATGGATGTTAAAATGTAATAGATGGGCAGTTTGAAGCCATATAATACGACCAAAAAGGGTGTTAAAATGCCTAATTGATAAACAATTTATAAAGGGTAAAAGTTATATAATTTTACTTAAGAGACTGTAGGCTTCTAAAAGTAGGGCAAGTTAAATATGAGGGGGGAAAGAGCAAAAAACAAAAGAAGAAAACATTGTAGAAGTAAATTCCTTGCCGTAAAAAAAGTGTTGAATCACTTTTGCTAACCTAAGGTGGTAAGTTAGCAATATACCTACTTTTTGATTCACTAAAATATCCCTATCATTTGATTAAAGTAGGCACTTTTAGGGGCTTATTGGTCTTTTACTCAAATCTCCAAATTTCCTTCTCTTTCCCCTGTAATTCATTTCCTTTACCAGGTTAACTTCAACAAAAACAATCCTTCATTTCGTCCATTGTTGCTTTTTAATGTTAGCAAAGATTGGGTGATTTTTGTGGAGAAAAAAATGAAGAAAGCGCATGAATGGAAAAAGCAACAATCAACAAATGAGTTTGCTTTTCTATTGGGAGAAACACCTTGGCTCACAATTTGTTTCTTTTTCTATGAATAAATGCAGATCTTCTAAATTTATTTGGATTCAATTAATCCTTTCTAACTTTTCACTTTTCTTATGGTTAAAAAGAAAATCTAATTTATTCAATCACATATTATACTACGAATTTAATGTGCAATGAATTAAGAAAAATTATTGAGAAGAAAATTTTCTTTCTTCTCCTTTGCATATAAAATATACTTCCATTCCAGTATTTATGACGATTTCCAACAATAAAAAGACCAAGAGTCACAAGTTGATCTCATCTTCATAACTTCTTAAATCTTCTCATGTCATTCTTTTTGCGCTGTCTCAATTGGCTGTTGGGTCCTGTTGAATGTCCGGAATATTTAGAGAGAGAGAGTGGGCTGATGCAAAGGATGGAAGAAATTTGGAGATTTGGGTAAAAGACCAATAAGCCCCTAAAAGTGCCTACTTTAATCACATGATAGGGACATTTTAGTGAATAAAAAAGTGGGTACATTGCTAACTTACCACCTTCTTGTAGGTTAGCAAAACTCCATATATATATATATGATTAAGCTTTTTATATCTTCATAAGATCTCAAATCTTGATTCACCTTGTGCTCCTCCCGCATATATACCCTTCAATTATATAGCTACAAAATAAGAAGTCGCCCTCCATATGTGAAACCATTGGTAAATGTAATATATGAGGATGATAATAACAAAAACTTCACTATCTTTGTTTGACGCCGCCCGTTATCATTAAAATTGTGGTTAGGATTTCCAGATTCGGGTTAAAGCCGAGTGTCGCACGAGCCTTCATTTTTTAAAGGGCTAAAAGTAGCACCTTCACTTTGTTTGTAATGAAAAGAAAAGAGAAGATCTTCGAAATATTTTTTTAGGGGAGGACTTTCTTGATCGCCTTACTCTTCAATCATGGGTTAAAATGTGATTAAAGTCTCTCTGATGATAGCATATATTATGCTCCTCTTATTGTACCAATGTCCATATAATTAAATATGAAAGCTAAACTGATGAGCAGTGCATCAGATTTCTTGACACATGTGTATCTGTGATATACTTATGAAAGAAAAAAAGCTTCAGGAATATTATATAGAGACATGTTCCATTGAGGTTAAATATGTAGAGTAGTCATTTAAGTGGTGTTATCTGAAGAACTAATGATAGTCTTTTGGGTTCCCAAACAGAAAAAGAGACGTGGGAATAAAGCAGAGTAAAGGATTGAGGAATAAAGAAGAGAAAAGGAGGGAGGTGTAATTAAGAAAATATCATTTAAAAGTGACTTTCAACTTTTTAATATATCATATAAATAGGGAAAAGTAGGAAAAAATCTCAAAATTTTGGGAAAAAAGATAAATAGGAATGGAGGTCATAGAGAGGTGCTACATCACCTTGTCTATGCTCAGCTTTATATTGTATATAGATTACTCCTTTGATAATGAAAAACTGATGCAGAACTGACCATACTCCTTGCATAGCTTACGATGTCAACAACAAGCAGGAGAGTTTATTTTATAAAAGAATGCACAATATACCTCTAAAATATATACGAAAGATAATGCTCTAGAAAATGTGATAAATTCCATATAAATCATGTCATTAAACTCAAAGTAAAGTTTTATAATTTGAACATTTTGTTGTCATATGTTCTTTAGCAATTTACTAAAAAAAATCATAGCTAACTTGAGATCATAGGTCGGATAGTTTTTCTCATGTTTTCACAGTTGCCTTGAAGCATAAACAATCACCTTATCATGCTGCATCAACACACATCCTAATCCAACGCCTGAAGCATCACAATCGTCAACATAGCCTTCCTATCCTTTTGGAAGTGTCAGAACTCGGGCCGAAGTTAATTTACTCTTTAACTCTTGAAAACTGCGTTCACAAGCATCTGTCCATTGAAATTTTACTGCCTTCTAAGTCAGCTTTGTTAATGGCGCAGAAATAATAGAAAAGCCTTCTACAAATCTTCTGTAGTAACCTGCCAAGCCCAGGAAACTACGAACCTGCGTAGGTGTTATAGGCCTTGGTCAAGTCTTCACAACCTCAATCTTCTGGGTATCCACCCGAATACCATCGGCTGAAATAATATGGCCCAAAAAGGTCACCGAATTCAACCAAAACTCACACTTTGAAAATTTTGCAAACAGCTCCTGAGTCTGAAGAACTCTAAGAACGGTACGTAAATGATCTGCATGTTCTACCTCAAACCGAGAATATACCAGGATATCGTCAATGAATACTATCACAAACAGGTCTAGGAAAGGCCTGAACGTTCATCAAATCCATAAATACTGCCGATGCATTAGTTAGTCCAAACGACATTACCCGGAACTCGAAATGACTGTATCAGGTTCTGAAGGCGGTCTTAGGAATATCTTTCTCCCTGACTCTCACCTGATGATACCCGGATCTCAAATCTATTTTTGAAAACCATTTGGCACCCCGCAATTGATCAAATAAATCATCGATCCTTGGAAGCGAATATTTATTCTTGATCGTCACCTTATTCGGTTGTCTGTAATCAATACACATTCGCAAGGAGCCATCTTTCTTTCGTACAAACAACGCAGGTGCTCCCCACGGGGATGAACTAGGCCTAATAAAGCCTTTCTCAAGCAAGTCCTTCAATTGCTCCTTCAATTCTTTCAACTCTGCGGGAGCCATCCTATAAGGAGAAATAGATATAGGTTTTGTATCCGGTAGCACATCAATAGCAAAATCGATCTCTCGCTCTAGGGGAAGGCCTGGAAGCTCATCCGGAAATACTTCCGGAATCTCATTTATTACTAAGACAGACTGAAGAGTCGGCGATTCGACTTATATATCTTGAACCCGGACTAAATGGTAAATACAACCTTTAGCAATCATCTTCCTTGCCTTGAGATAAGAAATAAACCTACCTCTCAGAGACACTGTATTTCCCTTCCATTCCAAAACTAGTTCTTCCGAAAACTGAAAGCGAACCATTTTTGTTCTACAATCAACATTGGCATAGCAAGAAGCTAACCAATCCATGTCCATGATAACATCAAAATCCACCATTTTTAACTCATGTAAATCAGCCATAGTACGATGATTACAAATCACAATCACACAATTTCTATATACTCGACTAGCTATTACCGGATCACCAACGGGTATCGATACCTCGAAAGGTTTGATTGACTCCGGTTTCACCCCAAATCGACCAGCAATATAAGGAGTAACATATGACAATGTGGAGGCTGGATCAATCAATGCATATACATCAAGAGAAAATACCGATAATATACCTGTGACAACATCAGGGGAGGACTTAAGATCCTGTCGCCCAACCAGTGCATAAATACGGTGCTAAGGACCACTAGAACCGGGCGCTCCCCCTCTACCTCTACCACGATTGACTGGTGTTTGTGAGCCCTGCCCCAGAGGACATACAGATGATGAAGACCCAGCTGCTGACCCGAGGCCTGGACCCTACCCCTACCACCAATCGAGGGGCAGTCACGCATGATATGGCCTGGTCGACCGCATGCATAACGAACATCTGAACCCTATCGGCACTGGCCCCAATGTAACTTCCCACACTGAGAAGATCCTGGTATGGGCGATCTTGCCTGGCTCGAGTCACCCTGTAATGAGAACCTGAAGCTCTAAAACTCTGACTCGGCCCAGAGTGAATAGGTCTATTAAATCCCTGGCCCGTAAATCGTGGAGGCGCACTAGTCACGGAATGGCCTGAATGCCTACAAAACTGCTGTCTCTGCCGTCCTCTGAACTCACTAGTTAGACCCGAAGATCTAGCGCTTTTACTATAGCCTCTATCATGCTCGCGCTCACTTCTTTGCTGCTATTGGCTTTCCTCCAAATTCTAGGCATGGGCTTGAATGCGAGAAATGTCCATACCATCTTGAAGTGACGCAGTCAAGCACTTATGCATAAAGTGTGGCCCTAAAACACTCACAAACCAGTGCACTCGATCACCCATATCCGCTACCATGGCAGGAGCATACCTAGCCAAAGAATTGAAGTGAAGGCTATACTCTAGGGCACTCATGCTTCCTTGCCTAAGGTTCAAAAACTTATCGTCTCTAGCCCACCGAACCTCTAGGGACAAGTAATGTCGGAGGAAAGCATTAACGAATTCTTGCCATACCAGGGGAGGTGCATTAACTCCCCAAGAAGACATCCAAACCGTATGCCAATGAACCACAGCATCCCGTAGTCTATAGGAAGCCAATTCTACCGATTTGACGTCTGAAGCATGCATTAACCGAAGTGTTCTCAACATCCCATCAATAAAGTTCTGAGGGTCCTCATCCGGTTTTGACCCGAAGAATTCCAGAGGGTTCAAGCTAATAAAATCACGGGCTCTAGTACTCACAGCCCTATCACCATGACCCATGCCCTGCCGCTGAACCTGCACAACGACTAACTGTGTCAGCAAATGGATGACCTCTTTCACTTTTTGGCCTGAGACATCTGGTGGAGTAACTGGGAGTGTCGGAGCTGGGGCTGAGGCTCCCTCATGCTCCCCTGAAACAGGTGGTGAGTGAGAGGACCGAGATGGAACCTCATTATGAGACTCACCTTCCTCTATAACTGTTGGTGGTACTCTCTCAGTCCGCTTTCCTGCCACTGTCTTGCCCTTTTTGGGCTGTTGTAGCTTTTCTCTTTACAGGCATCTCTGAAATACATAACACACGGTTAAGAAAAGAGAAATTCTTATATCATGGTTCTATCGAACAATCTATAAAGAAGGAAGAAGGTCATTCATTCCTAAATGCCCGCAGCCTCCTGTTTATAAGTGTGGCGCGCAGAACATCCATAAACAAGACTCTATTGGACACGGCTCATGGACACACCCTAGGACGGAACTGGTCTGATACCACTTCTGTCACGACCCAACCGGAGGGCCATGACGGGCACCCGAAGCTAACCCACCGGGCACCTCTCATCATACTTCCACAATCATATCTAGGTGAGCCACATGGCTAACTCGCAATCCTATGTATCAATAATACAATTTCCATCGGGCTAAGGCACTTTTATATCAATATCATTAACTATGCCCATATACATATACACAAGCCGACAAGACTAACAAAATGATATACAAAAACATATGAGCCGACAAGGCTAAGAGACATCTAGCCATACACAACTGTCTACGAGCGTCTAGAAAGAATATGTAACATCATAAAGATGGGACATGACCCCACCATGCCCATATATGTACACAAAAGAATAGTACCAACAGCTGCAGCTCCGAATCAAATGGAGCTCCTCTAAGTAGTCTCTGAATAAGCAGCCTAAGGGTCAAGTCTGTCTCCCTATCCACCTGCGGGCATGACGCAGCGTCCACAAACAAAAGGACGTCAGTACGAGCAATGTACTGAGTATGTAAGGCATAAGTAATAACATTATGAAAGCATAAAGGATAACATGGGGTAGAAGAACCACTTATACCACTTGAGACGTTCATCACACTTACTTACCCTTTTTCTAATGAAAACCTTCCATACATACACACACACACACACACATATATATATAATAGTACTATACCCGACCATATAGGTTCGATGTCATACATACCCGGCCATAACAAGGCTCAGTGCTATACATACACGGCCATAACAAGGCTCAGTGCTATACATACCCGGCCATAACAAGGCTCGGTCTTATACGTATCCAACTGTAGTGGTGTGCGCGCAGTAGATATCATACCCGGCCACATAAGCTCGGTATTACCAAATAGCCATACATACATACATACATACATATATATGTATATATGTATATGTATATAAAGCATCATCAACATCATCATCACTATATCTTTCCTTAGAGGGTCAACTATCGTAGATGAGATCAACAATGTCATGAGAGTATCAAGACTTAGGAGCTTTAACATTTCTAGAAATGGATGTGTTATGGAAGACATGGTGAATTCCATGAATAGGTGTACAACAATGGAATCATGCCTTAAGAAGGAAGGGTTAGCCTTACATACCTTATGTCTTCTTAGCTACTTAACGTTCTCCTCCAAAGCCCGAAGAATCTACATTTAAGAGGGTTTATAGCAAGGTTAGGTCTCGAACACACTCTTAAGTCCAAACTAGTATAATTCGTAAGTTCACGAAAATTGGGCAACATTTCCCCTGTTTCATCTACTTCTACCAAGTTCCAAAACAACTCTCAAACAACAATAACATTATCAACAATACCATAATTAAGAGACTTCATTCAAGTTAGGCTCCATTCAATCCCCAAAACTCCTTTTCAATATCACTCATAACAATAACTAAAACACAACACCATATATACTTACATACAATACTACCTCAATATCATTAATACCATACACAACAAGATTATACTTATAACATGCCAAGAATCATAATTCAAGTTAACTTATGGCTCATAATATCCTCAAATTCATACTTGAACTCCATTTTCACTTTTTCTTCCTTCAACCAAATGGTACAACAACCAAGCAACCTTAATAATATGCAAGAGATGTAAAAACTTACCTTAATCACTCAAGAACAAGTCTTGGATCAACTTACTACACTAAAGTGAAGTCTCCAACATCAACACCAAAGGAAAACTTGAGTTCGACAAACCCTAGCAAGCTTCTTAGCACTTGAATCTCTTGGTTCTCTTGGATTTGACTTGGATTAGTTTATAGACTTGGAGATAGGGTTTTGGAGTGCTCAAGGATCTGACTTGGGGAAATAATGTGTCCAAATGAAATGAAACCAAATATATAACGCGTAACTTAAAATCCCGTCGGGCAATTCTACGCTCACTTTGACGGACCGTTAAAATTCCTACGGTCTGTCAAAATGCACCATCAAAGTGCCCAGCCAAACCTGGCTCACTGTGACTATTTCACGGTGGAGCTCCACCATTTGACAGGCCGTCAAACATTCTGTGGTCCGTCAAATGGCCTGTCAAAGTGTCCCCATCCGATAAGTTGCTCGTTTCGATTCACTTGACTCCCAATCCTTATAAAACCTTCTTGGCACTTGTGTAACACTTCATTAACCATCTAAGAGGCCCTATAGCTCCTCCTCAAGTCATTACTAAACAAAGTATACTCCATTATTGCGAAATCATCCCAAACATGACTTACATCTTACTTCCTTCGACGAACTTAATTCCACCGATTCATATGACTTCAAAATCTTATGGTACGCACTTAAAGTTATCAAATACTCTCCTTAATCTCATAAGGACTTCATGTCCACCTTAGGCTCGCATTAGTCTACTCATGATTCAAATGACTCGAAATTTCCAAGATGTAACATTAGTACTGAGAAAATAGCTGCGAGTTTGTGGAAGAAACTTGAAGATCTCTACCAGAAGAAATTAGTAACAACTAGAATGTTGTTAAGGCAGCGTTTACACACCTTCAAGATGAAGACAGGTACAACTTTACAGGATCATCTTGATGCTTTTAATAAATTGGATATGGATCTTACTCATGCTGATATCAAAGTGGAAGATGAAGAACTAGCATGCACTCTATTGTTTTCATTATCACCGACGTACAAAGACGTAGTTAATTCAATGATGTACAGTAAGGAGATAGTCACATTACATATGGTAAGACATGCATTGGATTCAGATAAATTAAGAAACCATATCAACAATGGTGAGAAAGAGGACTATGGTGAGGGTTTGACGGTTAGAGGTCGCTCGAGCCAAAGAGGGAGAGGCAAATCAGTAGCTAGGTCAAAGTCTAGGAAAAGAGTGAGTAGGAAGGATGCTGGATGTTGGGGCTGTCATCAAAAGGGTCACTTTGAGAGGGATTTCCCGAATAAGAAGATTGATAAAACAACAGCCAGTGCATCTACAGTTCAGGTAGCTCAGACATCTGGAGAAGATTATGTGCTAACTGCTTCAACATATGACATTCAGACACACAAGTGGATTTTAGATTCAGCTTGTACCTTTCACATGTGCTTCAGAAAAGATTGGTTTACTAGCTACGAGCAAACAAGTGGGACTGTACTTATGGGTAACGATGCAGTATGTGAAATAGCAGGCATTGGTTTAGCCCGTATACGGTGTCATGACGGCATCATAAGAAAATTGTCTAATGTTCGACATGTTCGTGATATGAAAATGAATCTGATCTCTCATGGTACTCTTAATAAGCTCGGATATAAGCATGCAGGTGAAGGTAGAATCTGCAAGGTGACCAAGGGTTCTCTAGTCATATTAAAGGCCAAACTGGAGGGTGGTCTTTATGTACTTATGGGCAGCACCATTCTAGGTACTGCGAATGCTGCAACCTCACAGTTATTAGGTTATTAGTTGATAACAAGGCTAAGATGTGGCATATGAGATTAGGTCACATGAGCGAGAGGGGGTTGATAATTTTGAGCAACTGAAACCTTTGAAAGGTGAGAAGATTAGTACACTTGATTTTTGTGAGCATTATGTCCTTGGAAAGCAGAAACTGGTCAGCTTTAGCACGGGCAAGCACAAAACCGCAGAGGTACTTGACTACATTCATTTAGATTTATGGGGTCCATCTCAGGTTCCATCCAAGGGTGGAAAGAGCTACCTTCTTACTTTCATTGATGATTTTTCACGCAAGGTTTGGGTATACTTCTTAAAGGCTAAAAGTGATGTCTTTGAGAATTTCAAAAACTGGAAGACATTAATTGAAAATCAGTGTGACAAAAAGATTAAGTGTCTTCGAACAGATAATGGCTTGTAGTTTTGCAATGAAGAGTTTGATAATTTCTACAAGATTCATGGTGTATTGAGACATAGAATTGTTAGGCATACACCACAATAGAATAGAGTAGCTGAAAGGATGAACCACACTCTTCTTGAGAAAGCACGATGTATGCTCTCTAATGTCAAGGTGCCTAAGGAGTTCTGGGCAGAAGTAGTAAATACTGCTTGTTATGTTGTTAATCGCTCTTCAGCGTCGGCGATTGACTTCAAAACTCCAAATGAGGTATGTTCAGGTAAACCGTCTGATTACTCGTACTTAAGAATCTATAGATGTCCCGCATATTATCATGTAAGTGATGGAAAACTAGAACCTAGAGCTCGAAAAGGTTTATTTATGGGATATGCTGAGGGGTAAAAAAATATAGAATATGGAGTTTAGATCCTCTTAAGTTTGTAATCAGTAGAGATGTTACTTTTTATGAGGCCTCTATGCTTGATCCTAAAAAGACTTCTATTGAGTTTGCAGGACGAAAAGTTCTTACAACAGAAACGGTAGAGAAAAATGTGAAACTCACCGAGTAGGAGGATCAAATGACTCAGGTGGAGTCAGATAATGAAAAAAGCTCACACAGTAGTACTTGAAGGTGAACCATACAATATAGCTACTGGAAGGGACAAACGAATCTGAAGCCTAACCCAAAATATTATCCTCAACCTTCGCAAGCTAATTTTGTGGTCTATGCATTAGCTACTATCGAGGGGAAAATAAAGGATATGGAACCTTCAAGCTATACAGAAGCTACTATGTGTGGTGAAGTTGATTAATGGCGTTTAGCCATGACCGAAGAGATGGAGTCTCTGCACAAGAACAAACATGAGATTTGGCGAGTCTACCAAAGGGGAAGAGAACTGTTGGTTGCAAATGGGTCTTCAGAAAAAAAGATGGCATTCCGGGTGTAAAAGATGCTAGATACACAACGAGATTGGTTGCTAAGGGATTTTGTCAGAAGGAGGGAATCGATTACAATGAGATTTTCTCACCGGTCGTGAAGCATAGCTCAATTCGTTTGTTGCTAGCTTTGGTTGCCCATTATGACTTGAAGTTTCATCACCTTGATGTCAAGACTGCATTCTTACATAGTGAACTTGAAGAGGTGATCTTAATGAATCAACCCGAGGGTTTCCTTATTAAAGGACAAGAAGACCAAGTTTGTCAATTGAAGAAATCTTTGTATGGTTTGAAACAGTCACCACGACAGCGGTACAAGAGATTTGATGCGTTCATGATTACTAAAGGTTTCTCGAGAAGTGCATTTGATAGCTACGTGTATCACATGACGGTATCTGGTAATTCAAATATTTATTTACTATTATATGTTGATGATATGCTTATTGCTGCTAATAGTATGACAGAGATAAATGATTTGAAGAAACTGCTAAGTAAGGAGTTTGACATGAAAAATTTAGGTGAAGCTAAGAAAATCCTTGGAATGGAGATTCACAGGAAGAATAGTGAGGTACATCTCTCATAGAAAAAGTATATTGAGAAGGTAGTTCAGAGGTTTGACATGAATAAATGTAAACCCGTTACTTTACCGTTAGCACAACATTTCAGACTTTCTTCTTTGATGACATTGCAATTAAAGGAAGAGGTGGAGTACATGTCAAAAGTTCCTTATTCTAGTGCAGTTGGTAGCATTATGTATGCTATGGTTTGCACTCGGCCTGATATTGCTCAAACAGTGAGTGTGGTAAGTCGATTCATGTCTAATCCGGGTAAGACACATTAGGAAGCACTTAAGTGGATATTGAGATATCTTAAAGGTTTTTCGAATGTTGGTCTAACTTTTTGTAGGATGAGAAATGAAGGCTTTTCGGTCCTTGGTTATGTGAATTTTGATTTTGCAGGTGATCTTGATAGAAGGAGATCAACAACGAGCTATCTCTTTACTCTTGCAGGTAGTGCCATAAGTTGGACGACAACTCTCTAGTCTATAGTTGCTTTGTCCACAACATAAGCTGAATATATAGCAGCAGCAGAAACAGTAAAGGAGGCTATACGGTTGAAAGGTTTGGTGTCAGAATTGAGTAGGGTTCAACATGAACCAACTCTAAAATGTGATAGCCAGAGTGCTATTCACTTGATAAAATCAGAGATTTCATGATCGCACCAAACACATTGATATCAGATTCCATTTTATTCGTGATATTGTTGAACAAGGCATAATTAAGGTCTTGAAGGTTGACACAAAGGGCAATGCAACAAATATGTTGACCAAGGTGGTTCCTCTTGTTAAGTTCAGTCATTGTATGAATTTGGCAGGAGTTCGCACAAACTGATGCATCAAGATGGAGAACGGCAATCCGGGTAAGACACATTAGGAAGCAATTAAGTGGATATTGAGATATCTTAAAGGTTTTTCGAATGTTGGTCTAACTTTTTGTAGGATGAGAAATGAAGGCTTTTCGGTCCTTGGTTATGTGGATTTTGATTTTGCAGGTGATCTTGATAGATGGAGATCAACAACGAGCTATCTCTTTACTCTTGCAGGTAGTGCCATAAGTTGGACGACAACTCTCTAGTCTATAGTTGTTTTGTCCACAACAGAAGCTGAATATATAGCAACATCAGAAGCAGTATATGAGGCTATATGGTTGAAAGGTTTGGTGTCAGAATTGAGTAGGGTTCAACTTTTTTTTTTTTGCGGTAAATTCTCACCGGTAATAAAAATAGTTTTATTTACAAAAAATATCATAGCAATGTCTCTTTCGTATCGGTACAGCTTGCTAAATTTTCGAAAGGTCATCTTAGAGTCACACAACTATTAGAATGTCCGATTCATTATAGAAAAATAGCAAGCTAAAATCAATATATTTATATCAAAGTGGGACATAGGCCCCGTGATGAAGCGCTCTCTAAGATCAGTATCCATGTTTTCTCCTCTCAAGTTTTTCTCTATTTAGTTATATTCTTTAGAAGAGGGAAGAAACGAATTTGAAGTAACCTTTCATAAAAGTGCGTCCTTCTTGTTTATTGGCAACAAACTATCATTTGAATTGGTTTAAACGGTTGGGTTTAAAAGTAAACTTTTTTCTATCTAAATAACCAATTCCTTGCTAATTTAGCGTCAGTTGTGGAGTCATTGTTGAAAGAGTTAACGAAGTTTAGGGACAGGAATTACAAAACTAAGGTTTTGGAAGGTGGGAGGTTTGAGAGATAATAAGTCATGGTAGGTTGTAAAATTGGCTGAAGGTTTGAGGGATATAGATTGGGGGCGTGATGATGCAAATTCTCAGCCACTCTCTACTCTTACAAAAAAAAAAAAAAAAAAAAAAAAAAAAAAAAAACACAAACACAACGGAAAAGGTCCAAAAATACCCTTAAACTATTGAAAAAGGCTCATAAATACCCTCCTTCCATCTTTTGGTCTAAAAATACCCTTCCATCCACCTTTTAGGTCTAAATATACCCTTAAGGTTTGTTTTTGGCTCAAATATACCCTTTAAACTAACATAATATGTTTTTTTGTTTTTTTTTATCGGAAAAGGTCCAAAAATACCCTTAATCTATTGAAAAAGGCTCATAAATACCCTCCTTCCACCTTTTGGTCTAAAAACATATGAACGAAATAATTTTTTTTTTTTGGGTTTTTTTTGCATTTCATGAATAAAAAAACGAAATAGGAAATTATAATTTTTTTTTTGCATTTCGTGTATTAAAAAACAAAATAGGAAATTATATTTTTTTTTTTGCATTTCGTGTATTAAAAAAAAATAGGATAAAAAAAATTCGTTCATATAAAAACGAAATTGGAAAATATATATATATATATATTTTTTTTTTTTTTATTTCGTTGGTATATATATTTTCCAAGTTCGTTTTTATATGAACGAAATTAATTTTTTTTATCCTATTCGTTTTTTAATACACGAAATGAAAAAAAAAATTATAATTTCCTATTTTGTTTTTTAATACACGAAATGTAAAAAAAAAATTATAATTTCCTATTTCATTTTTTTATTCATGAAATGCAAAAAAAACCCAAAAAAAAAACATATTTCGTTCATATTTTTTTAGACCAAAAGGTGGAAGGAGGGTATTTATGAGCCTTTTTCAATAGATTAAGGGTATTTTTGGACCTTTTCCGAAAAAAAAAAACAAAAAAACATATTCTGTTAGTTTAAAGAGTATATTTGAGCCAAAAACAAACCTTAAGGGTATTTTTAGACCTAAAAGGTGGATGGAAGGGTATTTTTAGACCAAAAGATGGAAGGAGGGTATTTATAAGCCTTTTTCAATAGTTTAAGGGTATTTTTGGACCTTTTCCCAACAAACAATAAAGATACAGATATTTGAAATTTATAATGTAGACAAAGAGAATGAAAAATGGTACTAATGAACGTGAATAGAGTGCACATAATAAGGCGAAAATGGAAATTGGAGTGGATGAACAATGAATTGTAGAGAACAAGATATAAATGAAAATAGTGCTAACATGTAAATAATAAATGAAAAAGAAAGGAAAAAAATGAACTATAGACATAACAAAATACGTCTGGAGACATGAAAGATAAAGTGATTTATTTTCACTTTTGCATCTTTGCATGCAACATTAACGTAGTTCTTGGGTGTGACTATACTAGTCTTTTGTGCTCTAGTGAGATTATTTAGAGGATTTGATTTGGCTTTCAGCAAAGTAATAAATTGTGTAGATAATTCATCAATTTTGTTACTCCCTCTGTCCTATTTTAACTGTCGTGAAGTCATTAAATCACAACATATTATTTATAAATCATTAAGTCACAACATATCATTAAGTTTAAGCATTTGAATTGTATACATTCAGACATAAATCTCAACTAAACATTATTCTTTTATGTTGGATAAGAAAATAATTACATGTCCCTCACTGCGTTTAACATATTAATATTTGACACACACGCACACATTTATATATTATCTTAGTAAGTTATAAAAATATTACAACAATAATTTAAAAAATTAGTTTGATAAAGAAACATCATATCTATTTTAAATTTAGATAGTTAACAATTCTGATTTTAAAAAATTATGGAAGTCCTATAGCATTGAAGTGGTATGAAGAGAATACGCGTTGGGTATATTTATTTTTTTCTAGTCTAAACTAACCATTTATTTTATCAAAATAATATTTATATGCTGAGTGTGAATAAGTTTGAAAACAAGGAAAGAAAAAAAGGACATTCTTGTCTAAATGTACAATTTACAAAAGATATTACCAAAAAGAAGACTTTTCCTATAATCTTTTCACGTAGAATTACACCAAACAACACTGCCCAAAGCTGAAAAAGGGAAAAAAAATCATTTTTCTTCAATCTTTCCGTCGAGTCAATTTTGGTTTTTGCTAATTTCTTTCACCATTTTTAGATCTGTTTTAATTCAATTTTATCAATTACTACAATCATATACGTACATTTGTGTTTGTGTTTATGCTCAAAATTATCGCTTGACACGTATCCGTCTGTTAAAATTAAAGGTAAATTTGCGCCAAAGTATAATGTGAGGGATATATTTGAAATGAAAGTATAACAGTCAGAAAATATTTGGACCGAAATTCAAACAAGGAGTATATTTTACGGATATTTTCAAAAATATACAGCTTTTGAAAATATTTACGCCACGTAGCCCAATATGCAATATTATACAACATTATACATGGGGGAAAAGCATTATATACACCATAATGTATCAACCTTGTATAAAGTGTATAATAATGTATTAAAGATGTTTACACACAAATATGGTCTAAATCGAGTGTTCATACAAAAAGTATGGGCATGGTACAGTATGATACGGTATTTGAAACTTGGATACGGTAATTTCAATTTTTGATGTCTAAAAGTACTCTATCATTACCATACCAAATTAATTCGGTATGATTCGGTGTTTTTTAGTTCGGTTTTGGTATTTTGCGGTACAGTAATTCGGTTACCATAGTTTGTTCGACTTCAACTTACATATACTCATATCGTAGAGAATTATGACTTCGCCTATTCGCGATTCACGAAATGTTTTAATTATATCATGCTAATACCTCACACATGAAAAATTATTCAAAAGAAAATACAAGTAATCCTCTTCGTAAATCAGTTGCACAAAAAAAACATTTCAATCAAGAAAGAGTAGTCAAAATTTCAACGTCTAAATAATTAGTGTTGTACTAATACTAGTTTATATATTTGTTAGTATTATAATACTAATATATATGACTTGTATACGTAACAATATACTTCGATATATCGATTTATTTTATAAATATCAAATACCATATAAAATATCAAATTTTTAAAAAATGCATACTAAATATCGCACTAAATACCAAATACCGAAATCACCATATAAAAAAATTTGATTTCGATACGGTAATCGGATATTCTTGTCTAAATGTACAGTTTAAAAAAAGAAAAGAAGAAAAAGGATATTCTTGTCTAAATGTACAATTTTAAAAAAGAAATATCACGAAAAGACGGCTTTTCCTTAATCTTTTCCCAAATTACAGCAAACAAAGACCGCCCAAAGCAAAAAAATAAAAAAACCTCTCTTCAATCTTCCCTCTCAAGTCAATTTTCATTTTCGTCAAAAAAAAATTCACATCTTTTAGATCTGTTTTACTTCAATTTTATCAGTTACTACTCTGTGTGTGTGTGTTTATGCGCAAAATTATTTAAATTGATGTTAAGGAAAGATCAATTGAGTAATTTGATTTCAAATTGGGAAATTGAGTGTCTTTAACCGGGTCAGGTTTAATTTGTTGGTTTTTTAGGGTTTTTGAAATTGAATTACTGTTATGACGACTGCCGAAGCGTTAAATGTGATTCCAGCTGCTGTTTTGCGTAATTTATCGGATAAGTTGTATGAGAAGCGTAAAAATGCTGCATTGGAGGTTTGTTTTTCTAGGGTTTTGTTGAATTTGCGTTTTCTTAGTGCGCGTTTGGACATAAGAATTGTAAATTTGAAAAAAAAAAAGGAGTAGTATTTGTTTTCGAGTTGAAAATTGGACATGAATACAAATTGGAATTGTGAGTGATTTGGAGTGAAAATTGTGAAAACAGCTTTTTGAAGTTTTTTTCAGTTCCAGAATTCAAGTTGAAGTTGAATTATGGAATGTCGTAACAATTCTCTGTCCAAACAGTTTTCCGGAATAGTATTCCAGAAAAAAGTGAAAAATATCTATGGCCAAACGGGCACTAACTCGTTTTTTGTGATTTTGGTTTGCGTAATTTATCGGATAAGTTGTATGAGAAGCGTAAAATGCTGCTTTAGAGGTATTGTTTTTCTAGGGTTTTTCTGAATTTGTGTTTTCTTAGTGCGCGTTTGGACATAAGAATTGTGAAATTTGGGAAAAAAGAGTAGTATTTGTTTGTTTTCAAGTTGAAAATGGTATTTGAAAATTTGGAGTTGTGTTTGGAAATGAATACGAATCGGAGTTGTTTTTTCTAGGGTTTTACTGAATTTGCGTTTTCTTAAGTGCGTGTTTGGACATAAGAATTGTGAAGTTTGGAAAAAAGTAGTAGTATTTGTTTTCAAGTTGAAAATGGTATTTGAATATTGGAGTTGTGTTTGGATATGAATACAAACTGGAGTTGTTTTTCTAGGGTTTTTACTGAATTTTCGTTTTCTTAGTGCGCGTTTGGACATAAGAATTTTGAAATTTGGAAAAAAAAAGTAGTAGGAGTATTTGTTTTCAAGTTGAAAATGGTATTTGAAAATTTGGAGTTGTGTTTGGACATGAATACAAGTTGGAGTTGTTTTTGAGTTTTTGTGAGTGATTTGGAGTGAAAAAAGTGAAAACAACTTTTTGGTGTTTTTCAAATTCCGGAAAATTCCGATATTCAACTTCAAGTTGAATTCCGGAATTTTATGGCCAAACACGATTTACGGAATTCAACTGCCGGAAAAAGTAAAAAAATATTTATGGCCAAACAGCCACTTAGTTTTCGTCCTTGTTTTTGTGATTTTGGTTTGTTCATTTTCCAAAACCGAGGGTTTTTCCCCTTGTTTTTTGGGGAACTTATATACACTACCTATACATTGTACATATTTTGTAAACTAGATGGCCGAATGTTATTTAGCTGTAATTTTCCTCTGTTTTTTTTGGATTTGGGGTTTTGGCTGATATATTGGTGGTTATTGATTTTGTGTAGTTGGAAGGGATTGTTAAGCATTTGACATCTATGGGTGATCATGATAAGATCAATGCTGTTATCAGTTTGTTGTCCCACGAGTATACTTACTCACCTCAGGCTCATAACCGGAAAGTGAGTTTGAATTTTACTCTTTATATGTGTTATGTTTGGTAGTATGACGGAAAATGCTACTCCCTCCATCCCAATTTATGTGGCATCTTTCGCTTTCCGAGAGCCAATTTGACTAATATTTGAAGTTAAAATTGGATCAGATTAACTTTATGTTTAAAAGTTAAAATTTAGATATTCAAGAATTGTACGAATAAGTACTATAAGTGCAATTTTTCTCATGTCAATGATATGATTAAAAATATACATTATAAAATGTTGGTCAAAGTTTACATAGCTTGAATCTCGAAAATGTTTAATGCAACATAAAGTGGGACATAGGGAATATCCTAAATTCCTAAATCATTTTCCAGGTGTGGTAACTTTTTATTGCTGAAAATGTTTTCTCCATGAAAAATAAAGTGATGAAATGGCTTTTTCTTTGCAAATATCACAATTCTTACTTATATGACTTGATCAACGACATTTTTGTCGACCTTTGGTCATACAGAATATCACCAAACACTATTCCATACTCTATTAACACCATATATGATTATCATTTGGTACCTATTTTATACCCAACCTAACAATGGAATTTTTTTTCCCCCAGAAAAACATTCCCCTCTAAAATGAACACACCCCGGACTATATTTTCTTTGTAATATGAATATGGTTATTTGCCTTTTGTGTTCAATTTTGTTCAGGGAGGATTGATAGGTCTGGCTGCAGTAACGGTTGGTTTGACTACAGAAGCAGCGCAACACCTTGAGGTAGGGCATTTACCTCGTGATCAACTTTGTTTCCTACAAGTTCTCAATTTTGTGGAAATGTGCTAAAAAAATTTGGTTTAGCAATGAGAAAGGGGGAGGTTATGTAAGTTACTCGGACTCTTCGAAAGTGTTGCCGCACCCGTGTCGGATCCTCCAAAATACACTACTTTTGAAGGATCCGACACGCACCCAATGACATTTTAGGCGAGTCCGAGTAACTTAGGTTATGCCCCTGGGCTTTGGTCTAGTGGTAAGAGCACAGCGCCACATATGCCTATTGAGAAGCCCTCTTTACTCTTGCATTTTCCTTCATATGAAAGACAAATTAATGCCCTCTACCTAAATATTAGGTGCTAAGTTCAACTACCTTATGCTTGGTTGAAAGTTGATTTTGAAATGTATTCAGCCTCTATAGGGATGGGTATACTTCCAGGTATATACTTTGGTTAGAAGTATTTCAAGCATAAGTTGTTGGAATTCTTGAAAGAAGAGCTTACCGTGGTCCACTACTATTGCGGAACACTGATAACATTGTGGTTACTATTATTAAAAAAACAAAGAAGAGAAGAAGACGTTTTAAAGGTTCAACTTTTGAAGTTTAGCTTCAATTGAATTTCCTTGATTGTAAGTTGAAGTACAGAGTTGCTTTGGGAGAATGATTAGATGTGCGGTAGTGTGTGGATTACTCAGTTTGTCAATACGGGTAATTGACTGGATATCAGTGTTTGCATTATCGTAGACTTGCTCCTCGAAGAAAAAGCAATGTGCGTAAAGATATAGGTTTGTCCACTATCTGATTAGTCATCTCTTTCTTTCGCAGGGGTAATCCTTTTTATTCGTTTTGAACAAAAGGGGAGGTTCCACTGTTCTTTTCATTCTCCACCGTTTATAAATTATGTTCCTATAAAAAATCCTGTTTATTTGTTTAGTTCTAGAAATCTTCATCTTTTTAAAATTGTAGTACATATATTCTGTGAATAGAGGACTAAGTTTTTGTGCCTACTGTTGTTCTTACACTACTTCAGTGCCTGAATTGAAAAGATTTTAGGTTCAGGTCCTTTAAAGATAATAATAAAACTCCAGCCCTGTTCCCGAAAAAATGAAGAGACGACAAACTTGTAAAAGTGTATCCATTTTACTTTTGGGTTTTACACTTACAAGTTACTTTTTGTTTCTATATATTCTTCCTTGACATCATATGTAGCTTTTACCTTTACTTATTCAGAGAACAAGTAGCTTTATATATGGTTGCCTTGAAAAGTTACTGATGTTCTTTCTGGGGCTGTTGTTATCTTGGGATGTTGATTGAGGATTGTGCTATTTCTTTTTCCCTTTATGCAACTTACCTCTCATCCGAATTTGATGTCCAGCAAATTGTACCACCAGTCTTACACTCTTTTTCGCACCAAGACAGCAGAGTTCGTTATTATGCCTGTGAAGCTTTGTATAACATAGCAAAGGTGAGAAAGATAAAGGAACCCGTACAACACATGTTCTTTCGAGTCTTGCTGTTTGGACTTCATTTTTGCTACTTTGCAGGTTGTAAGAGGAGATTTCATCGTATTCTTCAATCAGATCTTTGATGCTTTGTGTAAGCTTTCGGCGGATTCAGATGCCAACGTGCAAAGTGCTGCTCATCTTTTAGATAGACTTGTGAAGGTAATGCATCACTTCATTTGAAGGCATTGGTTAGAGAGGGAGAAGTATGCAAACATTTAGAAATTAAATGTGTTGTTTAGATGATAAAGAAGTCGAGTTTGATATACAACAAGAAGGCGGGGGATAGAAGGTTTTGCAGAGGAAAGGAGAATCTAAAGATTAGGCTTGAATATTTGTTTCATTGGGTAGTTCAAAATGGTGTAAATTTACTAATTTGAGGAAGAAAAGTTGGGTGTCCTTTTCTTTCATATCCTTTCCCCAATTCTTTTTACTTCCAGTACTTTATGGGAGAGTGGACTAAAATGACCTGGAGTGCCACCCTTCTGGCACAGTGTTTAGGAGTTGCTTTAATCAAAAGATATTCACAGTTTTGGTATTTTGACTGATCAATTTTGGGTGATAACATTGTGCTACAACTTTTGTTGGGATGCAGGATATTGTCACAGAGAGCGAGCAATTCAGGTGAATTTGTGTTGTTGGAAACCAGTATCTTCATAGAACCGAAGTTTAATTTATTCGTGTTGCTGAGGTATTATTTGACAGCATTGAATTGTACATTTTATTTCTTGTACAGCATTGAAGAATTTATTCCTTTGCTGAGAGAACGAATGAATGTCCTCAGTCCTCATGTCCGCCAATTTCTTGTTGGGTGGATCACAGTTTTAGACAGTGTTCCGGATATTGATATGCTCGGTTTTCTTCCTGATTTTCTTGATGGTGATTGCTTTTTTTTTTTTTTTAAAGTCAAACATTCTAGTTGTCTCAATGTTTCTAAATTTGTAAACTCCTATGGTCTCTCTTGCCTTGATGAAGTGCAGGATTATTTAATATGCTGAGTGATTCTAGCCATGAAATACGGCAACAGGCTGATTCTGCACTTTCAGAGTTTTTACAAGAGATTAAGAATTCTCCAGTAAGATCTCTGTCATGTGTGGTGTGTTAAATTTTTTAATGAGAGGCAGAGAGGCTGTTTCCGATAAGACCCTCGGCTCAAGAAAAGTGTAGCATACGATATACATTTAATGCCCCAAAAATCAAGCTAACTATCCACACAAACTGAATCTCTTATCTACATAAGAAAACATAAGAAACAAATTAAAAGAGGGCTTTTGATCCGTAACAATGGATATTTGACTCCTTCAAATAGTTTAATGTCAAGAACTAAATCTTAGCTCAAGATTTAGTTCAAAATGGTAGGAGCACCTTTTTATGGGACCAAATTATGTACAGAAACAGTGAAAACTTGAAGAGGTGTCATCAACGTCATTCCTTATTTGTCTAATTTCTGTCCTTCAATGCTTGCGAATCTTGTTTCTGTTTAATGCGTCATTAAATATATCAATCAAGAATGACCATTCAGATACAAGCAGATGAATTTGGTTAATATGGAATTACTTTTTGCAACTCTTTAATTCTCTCTATTTTAAGCATAACATGTGATGAAATAATATAGTTCTTGAAGGGAATAAATGTCTATCGGTACTACAAGGACATTTTTGTCTCTCAACATTTGGTTTGAGGCTTCCAACTTTTTAGAATAATATATATAGATTTTTGCTTGTCCTTTGTAAGTTCTCTAACTTGAAGAATGTCGCTCTTTAAGTCTGTAGATTATGGCCGCATGGCTGAAATACTAGTGCAAAGGGCAGGCTCACAGGATGAATTTACTAGGTTGACTTCTATCACTTGGGTGAGTACGTTGATATGTATGTTGCTCGTGTACCATGTTGTCCTGCTTTCTGTTGACTGATATTGTGTCTCTTGGCTGCGATTTCTTCTGGTGTAAATAATAGGCTAGTGCTTTTAACTAGTCATATCTGTTTGAAAGAATTATTTTGTGCCGTGCAGATAAATGAATTTGTGAAACTTGGTGGAGATCAACTTGTCCCTTATTATGCTGACATTCTGGGAGCAATATTGCCTTGTATATCTGATAAAGAAGAAAAAATAAGAGTTGTAAGTGGAAATGGTCCCTTTTTTTAATTATATTTGTCTTTCTTTTCCTTCTTGTGCTACCTTTCTTCATTGTTCTTGCTTCTTTCTTTTCCTTCTTTGTCCGTCTCTCTCACTTTTCTATTCATATGCGCTTCGCCCTTTTAGGTTTCTCGTGAAACAAATGACGAACTTCGTGCAATTGAGGCTGACCCAGCTGAGGGATTTGATGTAGGAGCAATCCTCTCTGTTGCTAGGAGGTATGAAGCTACTTATTGAAGGATATTTGGATTTTGAATATTTAAAGAAGTTGAACTGTCTTGATAGTACAGTAAGGTCCTATCTCGTCTTGATTCTTTAACAGTCTTGGGACTTTTAGAGAAGTGGTCAATAGACAATCAATTAAAGAACTGATTAGTTTCATTAAGTAATAGTAGTGGGTTTTTTGTTGAAAAGTGGTTTTTATATAGTAGCCAAATACTTCTGACTCTAGAACTACAGCCTCAATGCTTAAAATTTTTATGTTCTTTATTAAGAAATGGACCTTAGGCCTAATTTATTCCCAAATATTGATTGCCCAATATCATATAAGAAGACAACCACCTTTTCCCTTGAGCAATGTGGGACTTGACACTCCCCCAGACGCCCAGGACTGGACAGCTGGAGAATGGCTAACTTAACATGGGAGCTCTACATTGTGAAACACATCAACAAGGATAGATTGATCCGGATCAGATACCATATTAAGAAACGGACCATGGACCTATCTCAATCCCAAAAGCTAGCTCATGAGGGGGGATTGCCAATATCATATAAGGAGACCATAACTCGTTCAGGAGTTGACGGTCTCTGTTGGGCCTATAAATTCCATAAGCTGATCTAAGTTATTTACTATATCCCTCTTACACCAAAAGTACAAATTTTGAGGACATCTATTCTTTAAAAGAGCTAACACCTTTGGTTCTCAAAGCATCTCTTATTCCCTTCCAACCAAATAGTCCAAAAGATGCAAAGAGGTATAGTCTTCCAGATTTTCTTCGGATCTTTCCTGTCTTTCTGATATTGCCAGCATTATCTGTTAATCTCTTGTTTCTTTTTATTTTTATTGCCTGTTGTTTGATCTTCATGAGGCGACCATTGCAAATCTAGGACCAGAAAATGTGTGAGAGTTATGTTTCAAAAGCAATTCCTTTGACTGGAAAGTAGAGAGTCTTATAGTTACAAGAGTTTGAACAGCTGTACTACATCACCGTTGAGAAAGACTCACTGACTCTGGACTGCACATAGAAGTGGCAGATTCTCAGCGAACTCCTGCTATAGGAACCTAGACTCCGGAGCCTCCAACTTCCAACAATGCCTTGGAAAATGATTTAAGGAACTAAATCTCCGCAGAAGGGAGCTCATCTTTTGGAGTTAGCTCATGATGTATGTCCCACACAAATTTGCAAAAAGCAAATGCGGTGCAGCAGATGTTTTTGTGTGGAAAAAAAATTGAGAGCAGCGAGCACTTATTTTTGCTTTGTACTGTTGCTGGATAATTGTGGAACCTGCTTTTGAATAAATTTGGGGTGAGAGGGGTGATGCCAAATACTATGAAGGAACTCTTGTGCTGCTGGATGGGATACATGTGTAGGAATGAACCAAGGAAATTATGGAGAAAAACCCCAGCTTGTGTGTGTTGGGTGATATGGAAGGAGAGGTACTCGAGGGAATATACAGTTTTACAATGTTTTGAAATGTCGTTGCCTAGATCTGTTAGTGCTCTGGTCTACTTTTCACAATGCAGACGGCGAAAACGGTATAATTGATTTGTTCTATAGAAGAGTGAACAACAATAACATACCCATCTGGGGAGGGTGGGGTGTTCGCAGACCTTGGCGTTCTGCCTGGGCGTTCGCAGACCTTACTCCTAACTTGTGTGGGGTAGATAGGCTGTTTCCGATAGACCCTCGACTCAAGAAAAGCATTTAAAAAAAAATAGGTTTGACAAATGCAAAAGTAAAAGGTATGGTGAAAATACTGGAGAAAAGAAAAGTACTACCCTTTTCTATTGTCCAGAGTGTCTTAGTGCTTGGCTATTAATAAAAAAATTTACATATAGAAAAAGCTTATTTTCACCATATAACTAATTTAATAAAACAAATGCGATTGAATTATTTATGAAAACCAAAACATAACAGAGTTCGTGATAAGAATAGTTGTATCCAAGTGGCTATATGTTATATGTATTGCTTCTAGTTAACTTGTTGTCTCAATTTGTTTATCAGGCAGTTGTCTAGTGAATGGGAGGCAACACGTATTGAAGCATTACATTGGATGTGGACCCTGCTTAATGGACATCGGTCAGAGGTGAAGACCTAAATTTAATGACGTTCACCTTCTTTATTCTTTTGCACAATGAGAATACTCTCATGGATTTACTGAATCACATAGGAGTAGATATCCAAAAACTACACTGGTTTATCAGTGGGGATTCAATAGCGTTATCTATTAATGCTGCGTATGGAGCCAGAGTTGCTAAAAGTTCTAGCTCATGTGTTGTTGGTTTGCTTATTGAAGGACAAGGACATAAGGTTTTGAAAAGTTTTTTTTTTACAAGAGAGGTCATGATACATGTTTGAAACCTACAATTTGTGTATTGCATTTAGAAACTAGTTGAATCAGTGTAGCACGAGCAATGGGCTTTAAAAGGAGAGAAGTCTTGGTTCCTTTCTCTTTGTGGTTGTCTCTTCTCTCTGTCTCTGTCTCTCTCTCTCCCTCTTTCTCTCTGGCATGAGATAGAGAAGCTGGGAAATGTGGTGCAAGTTTCTGCAATAATCTTAGAGCCATATTATACTCCTGCAATATGGTTATTATTCTACAACTGCAAATTCACTTTAGGTTCTGCTGCATCATAGTTGCATTTGATGTTGTCATATTCTATTAAAATAAAGCTCATTAGTCATGCTACTATACTTGTATTTTCAGGTTCTTGCATAAATAATGGAATGTTATTATCATGACAATTTATTTGCATTTCAATTAGATGTATACGTTACAAACTGGATTCAACTTTCAGAAGTAGCATTATATATTTGGTATCTTGATAAGTTCATTGATAACACTCGCATTATGCAAGATATCTTATTATCAGTCAATCAATATATGTTCTCAACTCTTTTGTGGTTTCTAAACTTTGATCTAGT
Organism: Lycium barbarum; assembly: GCF_019175385.1. Taxonomy (NCBI): domain Eukaryota; kingdom Viridiplantae; phylum Streptophyta; class Magnoliopsida; order Solanales; family Solanaceae; genus Lycium; species Lycium barbarum. The sequence continues at coordinate 110,299,695 of NC_083346.1, read as the reverse complement.
GAGTGAATGTTCATATTTCCAATTTTTTCGAAACAGGTCTTGGTTTTTCTGAATGATGTCTTTGACACTCTCTTAAGGGCGCTATCAGATCCCTCCGATGAGGTATCTCCTGTTGCTTTAATTCTTTTTCATTGAGTTTGTCATGGTGGTTTGTTTGCTAGGTCTAGTCATTGTTCTAGCTTCTAATCAACAAAACTATATCCCAGAATACTGCATCTTGATGGAGAACTGTTGATGTACAAGTGATAGTAGCCTATGCGTTTTTTCTGGTAGCATTACGGTTGTGTTTTCGGGGAATCTGCTGACTTCCAAAAGCTCACTTAGGTTTCTATCTATTAGGTTTTCCTCTTTCAACTTTAGACTTAAGACCTTCACACTTTTAGTACAGTACGATAAAAAAAATTATGGTTGACCCTTATTATGTTGTCAAAAAGAAACATTTATGCTTGACCCTCATTAATCTTTGTCTTGAAATGGAAATGAAAGTTAAAGATGATATAAGATAACGGGTAGCTGTTCCGATAAACAATGCCTCAGTCCAAATTTTGTTTGAGTTGCTAAAGTTATCTTTCTAGCTTCAAGTTTATCTCAAATGAGTCTAGACATCCACTATCAAGGTTGGTGATTTTAGAGGGTGCTTCCTGCTATTTTGTTTGTTCTGAGAGTCTTCTTTAAATTCTCTTCCAGGTAGTACTCTTGGTGCTTGAGGTACACGCATGCATAGCTGAAGATCCGCAACACTTCCGCCAGCTGGTTGTTTTCCTAGTTCACAGCTTTCAGCACGATCACTCACTCCTGGAGAAGTAAATGCTATATTCTTTTTTTGTTTCTTGGGGGGCAAATCTAATGGTTTGCTCTTGTTGTTTGGTTTATTGGAGATTCTTTTCTATGGATATCTTAGTTGTCCAAATCCCTTTCAGACGTGGAGCTTTGATAATTCGACGGCTATGTGTACTTCTAAATGCTGAAAGAGTTTACCGTGAACTGTCCACAATACTTGAAGGAGAATCAGATTTGGACTTTGCATCTGTGATGGTTCAGGTTTTACTTATTGCTTATTTATCAAGAGAATATCCCTGTTTCCAATATACAGAGTGAAGTGCCACGACACAAAGCTCACACTTTGTTTTATTTAATTAATTTAATATGATATCTCAGAACTGTCAAGTTCAGCTTTTAGATATTGTCATCTGGGGCTTATATTTAATGTATGTTGTTTAATGTTGTCAAGCTGAGTGAGCTGGTGTTTGTTTCAGGCTTTAAACTTGATTTTGCTTACTTCACCTGAGTTGTCTGACCTTCGGGATCATCTTAAACAATCACTGGTCAAAGATGCTGGGAGAGACTTGTTTCTTTCTTTGTACGCATCATGGTCCCATTCACCAATGGCGATGATAAGTCTCTGCCTATTAGCTCAGGTAAGCCTAACAGCCTGCAAGTTTTCGGGCAGTCCTCGTAGCTGCATCAAGCATTTGTTCCCTTTGTTTCGCAGTGAATATAATGAGCTTCCATCTGTGTTGCAGGCATATCAGCATGCAAGTTCTGTTATTCAGTCTTTGGTTGAAGAAGATATCAATGTGAAGTTCTTAGTGCAGCTTCATAAGTTGATCCACCTTCTGGAGACTCCAACCTTTGCTTACCTTAGGCTGCAGGTGTTTTGAATTTCTCCTTTTATTGATTGTGAAACATAGAACTTGGAATTCCTTTATCATTTATGGTTCTTTATGATCTAGAAAAACATATGCATTTTTGTAATTCCTTTTGCCCTGGAGTTGTCCTGGAAAAGGGAATCTAGCCAGAAAAACCTGAGCGTCTTATACCTTCTACTAATGTGTACCTAAGGGCTAGATACACGGATGCCCTCCTATCTTCCTTCTTTACTGGACCAATCGAAGACTGAAAAGACAAAGAGATTTCGCTTAGCCAATGCTTACTGATAGACTAGATGGAGAGCCTGGTGCAAGGTGGGAAGACTGAGTGAGAACTAGCCCTTTGAGGAGCTCTCTAAGCTGTCTAACTCTCTATTACCATAGGCAGAGGGAAACCAGGTTCAATAGCCAGATAGAGTAAGAAAACAAGAGCAACTCGAAATATCGTAAGATAAGAAAGATCGTAACGTAAGTAACAACGCGCAAAAGCACGCGGCGGAGATCCGCAAAAGGCTTCGGACTTGCCTTGGGACTTAGTTGGACCAAAGCGAGGTCTGGAGTCTCGAAAAATGACCTTACCAATAAAACATATATTATGAGAAATACTCGTGCGAGACTTTTTTTCTTTTCGTTCCTGATCCTTTTTGGCTTGCTTGCGATCTTTTATTTACTCTGTCTCATGCTGGATTTTCTTGAAGGATATATGCTTATCTTTTAAGCGGTCGATCGAAGGAAAAGGAAATACATATTCTTTTCTTTTTATAGAGTAGATCGTTCTAATTTTTTGGTCATGAAAGCTTTCTTCATATAGCTGATCCCAACTTACTTGGGATTGAAGTGTAGCGATTAGTTGTTTGTAAAAGCGTTCTTCTTTACATGTAGCCTGTTCTGTGGACTGCGCAAACATGACTTTTGAAAAAAATGCTGCTCCACTCTCCATTTTACGTACATGTTTAGAAGGGAAACCAGATTGGAATTGAGAAGCTCATTGCGTTAGTACCAAACTATCTCGTCAATCTACTTTACTGCACCAGTAATAGCAATCCTGTACGATATTCTGACATTTCTTTTAACAGACTTCAAATTGATGAGCAATCCTGTAGAAATAAAAATTGTGGTGGTTTTTTTTGTGGGGGGGTGGGGGGTGGGGGGGTGGGGGTGAGGTTGTTAATGTGTTGAAAGTTCCATTCCATTGGTTCTCATGATTTGTTCCATGGTTGGGCTTTTCATTGTGCCTTTGTCAGTTTCCGCTTTTCCATGTCTTTTTGGGGGGCTGCAAATTTATAATTGCTGGTTCTTGATACCCTAATACTGATTTCTTTTGGTAAAAAGACGTAAATTTTACCTACAAATTGTTGCTGCATCGCTGTTGGAAGTCCCCTTGCTTTAGTGGTTTGTTGGTGCTCAAATGAAACCTTGTTGTTAACTGCAAATATTAGGGGTGCGAAGATTAACTCTTTCTCTGATATCTGTTTTTGTGCTTGATTAACCGTTGATTTCTTCAACAACGTGGAAAAAAAGCAATTTATGTATTTATTTTCAAAAAGCATTTATTGTATTCCGCTTTACCTGTCTTGTGATTTGGTGGTGTTACGTCCAAGATTTAGTACACCATATACGATTATCGGGGATGTAATTTTAACTCCTAAATATGAATATCTGCTCAGTGGCAGTATGAATCTTGTAATGGTTTTTTAATATTTCTTTTATTCTCAATTTGATGTACAAGCAAATTTATTGGATTTTTCTCTTTTTTCATGAATAAGTTAACTTAGGAGTATCCTGTGTTATCAAAAGCGAAAAGCGCAAAAAAGCTCTAAGGTCAGCTGGGACTTTAAGCGCAAAGGCGCAAATAAAGCGTGAGCTTTACTGCAAAAAGGCGCAATGGTGCAAAGATACAAATATATATATGTTTAGTTCAAGACTAATAATAATAAGCATGAATAACAAATATATGGACAAAGAAATTATAAAAACATTACGATAAAGTGAAATATCAATTATCTAGTGTTACCTCTTCAAGAGAGGCTCATTGGCAAGGAAAAGTATGTCTTAGAGCCTTGATGATGACACTGAAGCGCACATAAAGCGAGACGAAGCGCTCTACATGTTTTGAGCCTCGCTTCAGGGCTTAAGCGTGCTTTAAGCGCGCCTTTGACAACACTGGGAGTATCTTAGTTGCTCTTTTTCTTGCAGCTTCTTGAACCTGGAAGATACATATGGTTGCTAAAAGCATTATATGGTCTGTTGATGCTGTTACCGCAGGTATGTTATTGATTATTTTCTCCATTGGTAACTTGAGTTGAAGGTTTTAGCTGTCAACCACATCTCATTTGTGATGCATGCCAGGAATAAGTTTGCAGTTGTGCATTTGATTGTGCAAGTTGAACTTCTGTTGAATCATATGTTTAAGAGTTAGTATGTCATGGCTATTATTTCCTGCTTATACTTGGAATAATCACTCATGAGTTGGGTTATTTATTTCAAAAAACAAAATTGTGGCTTTCGGGCCAGACTGGAAAACCTCGACTATTCTACCGAATACCTGCTACCTTCCATCAGCACAGGTATTGGGTAACTCCGCCCACTAAGGCTTAGACATATGGGAAGAAATCGCCTATTGTTATTTGCTCATGAGTTGGTTTTTATGTTAGTAATATGGTGAACTCTTTACAAGAGCTTATCCAACTGATTTTTCCTGATTATCGCTATGCACAACTTATAAGTATTAAGCTGCACATAAAAGTTCGCTGACGTAGATATTCTTTATCAATTGATATAGCAAAGTGCAGCTTTCAAGATTCTTCGTACTCGGTTGAAAACTGTTCCTTCATACTCCTTCAAGGAAGAGAAAGTTGCACGAACATCGTCTGGGATTCCATTTTTCAATGGAGGAGGTGGATTACAAGTTTTAGAGGATGGCAACCCAAATGAGAATTCGCATGATATGCATAATGGAATTAACTTTGCTTCTAGGCTGAAGCATTTTAAGCAAATTCAGCAGGAGCATCGTTCGCATTCAAAGTCAGAGACTCATTCACGTTTTAATTCTGCTTCATCAATGAAGGTTAGTGTGCTTAATAATGTCTTACTTATTTTGCTGATAATATTTTGGTTGCATATTACACTCTGATACCTGTTCAAAAGTTAACTAATATATCTGAGGGTAGAAATATTCTATATGTAAACGTAGTTAATTGTTTCCACCGTGATCCACTGCTTGTTTGTCTGTCTGGGTTGAGTATGGAGAAAAATAGTTCTTAGACTTTTGGGTTATGCTTTAAATGTGCCAATGACAAATGATGGATATATTTGGTGTGGGCTGGATTCGCCATAAATAAGTGCTTTGTAATGAGGGTTGTATGTGTTTCGTTGTTGTGAAGTTCCATATCTCTGTTATGTGTATCTTTTTTATATTGGAGAAATTCCCGGTGGGGCTTCTATCCCAACTCCAGTTGGCGCACAAGCTCAGAACTCCAGGTAGTATAGGCCTGCCTTTCTACCCTTCTCCCAACTTAAATACTAGACTTTAAGTTTGAGTCCATGATGTGCCATAACTCTCACATCACATGCTTGTGATTCTTACCACTGAACCAAAGCCTTGGCACCCGTATACTTTATTATGTTGAATAGACCTGTCTTTCTTTTCTAAATTTTGCTCTTTGAGTGCGTTGGAATCTTAGCTTGAAGCTATCTTAATTCAGGAGTTATGAAGACCAGAAGAATCAAAAACAATCTGCTGCAGCAACAGACTTGAACAGGCCTTCTTCAATACAGTTGCAACTTTGATTGTTTTCCCGTGATCCTAATCGAGGTTTCTTGTACAGCAATCTTGATTTGCTTTCTTTTTATTTTTTGAAAGCGTAGTCAAGCTTCGCTAAGTTGTAAATTGTATATCTTAGTAGTTTGTTTTGTCAAATTCATTGAGTTGGAAAAAGGGGGGAAGGGGTATAACTTTTTGCTTGGATATTCCCAAGCAATATGTTTTTTTTTTAAAAAAAATTCTTTGAAAGATTTTGAAGGTAAAATTAGTGCATGTGGTTATGTTATTATTTTGTTGAAGGGGGCCCTTGGAGCACCAATAAAATTGTCTCCGTGTGACCTATAGGTCACGGGTTCGAGCTGTGAAACTAGCCACTGATGCTTGCGTCAAGGTACGTCACACCTTTTTGGGGTGGGACTCTTCCCCAGACGTTGCGTGAATGGGGAATGTTGTGTGCACCGAGGTGCCCTTTTTACCATATGAACAAACAGGGAGATGCGTAGGATATGAAACTTCCTTTTATTCACAAGTCTTTCTATTACAAAGATTCAATTGGTGTATTATGCATCACTCTAGTGAATGATGTATCCTTCATCCCATTCGTGTTACTTGGATTTGAATAATTCTCAAAGCTTGAGTTTTGTGATATTTCCCATGTTTTCTTTGAAACAGTACTCATCTAATAAATTGCATGTACAGGTTGATCCTAAAGAGTATCTTATTTGTATCTATTAGGAATACTTTTCTTGCCAGGAAATAATTTTTTTGTATTTTTATCTGCAAAACGAAATTTTGAAACAAGAGGAATATATGTCAAGATTAAAGGCAGAAAGATATTTGGTTAAAGAAAGTTACAAGAATACTAAGGAAAAAAAATGAAGGAATAGAAGTCTAATACAACAGTTGGATCTATTAAACTTTTTGATTAATGGTATACCTTATTACTTATGACAAACAATAGACTTTTAATTCATCGTATAATAACTTAAAATCTGTTAAACAATAGGTTGTGTTCCTTGTCCGTTCTAGCAGTAGTAGGCAATAGGAATCTTGGAAGCTCAGATACATTTAATAGAATTTGTTTTATTCCAACTTGCATTTGTAAAGAATGCTATTTACAACTATCTCATGATCAGATAGTGATTTTCTTAAAAGTTCAAGAAATTAGAAGCTAAGTGGAATTTAATATAAAGGAACACCGAGTATAGCTTATCAAATCAATTGAAAATTAGTTAAATCAGAGTTTAAGAGCTAGGTGACTAAAATTTAATCGAAGAAAATTCTGTCTGCATATCGAATTATAGGGGATGTCAGTAACATTAAAACCCAGAGAATAGATCCTTTAAATTATTATAGTATTAGATAGAATGCATGTAACTAGTTTCGCTTATAACTTAATGATAAATGTTGGGGCATGAATTGGCTGCTCTCTGAGGTTGTGTTCAGATGAAAGAAAAGCTTATTAAAATTTCGATCAAGACGAGTTATTTGGAATGAGAACTGGCTTATAATCGATATGCAAATATTTTTATTTTAAAAGAAATGATTTTTACAATATGTGCAAGATGTTCATCATTTTAACTAGTGGTAGAAAAAATGAAAGTCCTTTTACATAATTCTTAAGTTGGAAGACTGTTAAGAAGCCATCAGTTTGGAGCGCGAGGCTAGAAAAATATGAGGTTTAAAGCTTGCTGCACAAGAGATAAGAAAATAAAATGCTCAGTAAAGGAAATCTAACCACTGTTATGAATATGGACGAGAGATGCATTTTTCTCGTTACTGTTCCAAGGTTAGGTAACACAAGTTAGAGTGGGAGACTCTCTTTAAACCAGAGGCGAATTTACTATGTAAATTATAGTGCATGTGAACCCACGATCTCCCCACAAATTAGGTATTTTACGTACATATTTTTTAGAATTGATATAGTATTATCTGCTGATACTCATGCTCCAAAAAGGTTGGGTGCACTTGGTTGAATATTGAGTTATTCACCTAGAGGATTATGGATTAATTCTCACTTAATACTTTTTTTCTTCTTCTTTTATTTATTAGTGCATCATGTTTTAGAAATTTTAGATCCGCTTTGCTTCAAAGTGGTATGATGTTTAGTGAGACTATACCTTGTCGCTGATTGCTTAGACTAGTTGCTCCTTCCAAATGGTGATCACGAGGTACCATAAAATGTACAAACAAACTGGTAAATTACTCCTTCCAAATGGCAGTCATGAGGAATCATAAAATGTATGAATTAAAAGTATATCGTGGAAATTGAAAAAAGAAAAGGAGAAGAAAGGACATTAGTGTTCATATAAGAGATCTCAAGGAGGTAGTGTTTCTTATGTCAAAAGCTATTTGCCCATTACTTTTTATTAATCTTTTCTTTCTAGTAAATTAGAAATGGCGTTGAAACTAACTGAGGAATAGTTTTACAATCCACATGATTAGTCTAATTAAAATGCATATTAACAAGTAAAACTAATTACCAAAGAAGGGAGAATTGTTGCATACACCAAAGGAACACCTTTTTCTATAGTGAAAAGACTATTGAAAAGTTAAAACTATTAACCAAAGCTTCTGCTCTTATATTGTCATAACATTGCCTGTCTCTTTCTTGGATCCATTCCTGAGGAAACATTGACAAAATTCTAAATTCCAAAATTTCAAGAATTATGGACTTTCCTTTTCTCCATCAAGAATTATAGATTCTGGGGGTAAAGAAGATTGAGAAATCATTTTTATTTGCACCAATTTACACTACTATCTGCTTCTCTATGTGCGTGTGCGCAGTATATGTGTCATTCATTATATGTTACGTACGCCTATTTGCCATAAATACAGCGGAGCACCCTTTACTTTAAAATCCTGGGTCCGATACGGCCATATGAAGATATTCCATCTTGAAGAATACAAAGGTTTGATTTTATTATTTTCAAACTAAGAATATAAAGAAGGATTCTATAGAAACTAAAATTTTGTCCATGTTGTGGAAAAATCCGAAAGGTAGCACTCACCACCATGCATGCATGTTTAGTTTTATATCCAAACCAAATCCAAATGTAGAGATAATTTTTCCAAAAAACTAAACCAAAACCAACAACCTACCAAAAAGTTGAATTTGTTTTCAATTCCAAAAACAACCATAGAGTTCAAATAAATAGACAAAGCTATAACAGGAGAGATACACGCTAGGATTTTTCGAAGAGAGATGCAAGCAGCAAGGTTGAAAATATAGATCAAAGTTTGTCTCTTAAATTTCATTAATCATAGGCTTTTAAATAGTCATACAAACATAGTAGACTCATACAACAGAAGTATTAGACTCTTAGTACAACTAATAAACTGAATATTCTAGTATATCATATATTAAATTTCTCCTACACCTAAACAACAAAATATTCTAAAAAAACTGTAGCAATAACAGACGAAACATCCAAACAATACATAAGTTTATAATCTAGCTCCTTGATTAGTGGACAACCAGCTGTGCACTAATCTTCTCTATATGTCTCTTCAGAAAAAGCACCAGAACTCCACTCTGGATGAGTGATTAGGACATTGAGCAGTTCATTTCCCATATCACTTTGTTCTTCCTGAATTTGCCAAGCTGAACTTGTGGCTGCTTTGCTGCACAACTTCACCTCGATCATCTGCAATGTAGGAATATCTCCAAAACATGAAGGAATTTCCTCAAGGTTCTTGCAGCTTTGCAACAGTAGCCTCTCGAGATGAGGAAAGGGATCGTCTGAGGTTGACCACCGTGCAATGTTAAGGCTGTCCATTTTTAAGAACTTGAGTTTCTCGAATTCATCATCTCTTACCTCCCATTCTTCGCCTTCATACGCTCTAAATAGTAGGTTCAGTACCTCGAGGTTTGGTAGGCTCCCAATAGTCGAAATCTCATTCCATGGTCTTCGAAATTTTGACAGTGTTAGCTTCTTGAGGTTCTTAGGGAAGTTGAATGAACTTGAGCTTTGGAACATACCCCCATAATAAAACACCTTGAGTGATTCAAGTTGATTGAGGAAGTCTAGTGAAGGAAATAGCCAAGGCTCTCTAAATATGCAACTAAGTTTTCGCAAATTGGCTGATCTCCTCAGTAGATTTTCCATGGATGGTGCATTGTCAAGAACAGGAGTAGAAAAGCTTAGTAAATTGTCCATATGAGTGAATTCTTCAAAAAATTCCCCATCACCATTAGGCCAATAGAAAGAAGCCCGATCATCGATATGCAAATGTCTCAGACTTGTCATATTCCATAGAGTCACTGGTATCCGAATCTCTCCCCTTAAACCTTTTACAAGAAAAGTTTCAAGGTTGCAAAATTGACCTTCTGGTGTAGGAATAAGATCAAAAGCACCTTGTACTGCCAAGTATTTTAGTTGAACAAGCGAAAACAGAACGCGTTGGAAAGAAGAACCTAAGTTGATGCTCCTCAAATCCAACACCTTAAGTAATCTGAAATTATGAAAAATGAATGAGACATCATATGCACATTGTGGATAATCATCAAAGGTAGCATAAAACAGTAGAGAGCGAACACTAGGACCGGAAGGCCTTGAGAGGATGAACTTGTTTCGTTTGGTGTAAACACAAAGCCGCCTCTGATGATATGATTTGAGGTCTGAGGAAAAAGGATGATGAGGATCAGCACCCCAATCTTGACCATAAATCTGAATATCATGGGATCCATGCGACTCATATATCCACTCAAGAAAGTTCTCTTCTTTGGATTTTTCCAAGCAGAAGTCGCGTAGGAGATCATGGACACGACATGCTTTGATACCTCTGGTAAGTCGTCTTTCAGAAACTAACACTAGACTTCTACTAACAAGCTCCATTAAGTAATGCTCAGCAACATCTTCTAAGCTCTCCGTTAGCGATTTTTGGACAAGCCCTTCTGCAATCCACAGCCATTTCAATTGCGAAGCAGGAATTTTCTTGTCCTCCAGAAACACTCCCAAGTAGAGGAAACAAGGTTTCAAATGATGTGGTAAATTCTGATAGCTCATATCTACTATGTCCATCAACTGTTTTGAACTCAAATTTACCTCAAACTTTTCCCAACAATCTCTAGATCTTTCTATCTTTGATAGAAGTCCAGCAACTAGAACAACAAAAAGAGGAAGGCCTTGACACTTTTCTGCAATTATGAATCCAATTTCAATTAGTTCTTCCAAAGGACAACTTTCTTTTGGGAATATTTTCAACTGGAGCAATTCCCAACATTCTTCTTTTGAGAGGAATCGAAGGAGATGAACGCCATCGCAATTAACTTGTGAAGCCACGTGTTGGAGTCTGCTTGTGAAGAGAATTCTACTTCCATAGTCATCATCTGGAAAACATCCACTCAAGTCATCCCACGCCTCGATTGTCCATATATCATCTATGACAATGAGGTATCTCTTTCTGATCAAACACTTACGCAGCTTGTCAGCTAAATCTCCATCGCTCATAGTGTCCGTTACACGATTGGAAATCTTAGTAACTTGACTTAATATAACAAGCAACAACTGTCTCCGGTTATATGTTTGCGAGATGCAACACCATGCACGAATATAGAAGTAGTTGGCAACATAGTTGTCATTATAGATCATTTTGGCTAAAGTAGTCTTACCAAGACCTGGCATACCGACTATTGAGACAGTGTCTAGCTGCACAGGTCCCCTTGTAAGCCGCCCTATTATCTCCCAAGCCTCATCCTTAAAGCCAACAACTTCCTCCATTGCTACAATATCTTGAGTTGAACTGGCTATGACAACAGGTGTTGATTCCTTGAACCGTTCCGTGGCACAAGTATTGGCAATCTCAAGCTTAACAAGCTTAATATCTTTTTCTAAATCTGATAACATGTATCTCCAGAGAGGTCCACTCTTTACCATGAATGAGTCAATTACATACTCTGATTTGTAGGCCACATCGATAACACGATCAGTAAGATCCTTCAACTTTTCTTGCTCATATTCGTCATTTGAAAAATCAACAAGAAAAGATCTCATGATCTCTAGATCTCTGCTGATTGCTTCAATTTGGTGCTTCACAGGTGCAATCAAGTCAGCCTTTACAGTAAGCAGCTCATTCAAATTTCCTAAAAGAAGATCAATGAAGCCTAATCCATTAGTCCTAGGAGATGCATACCTTGAGGACCTTGGAACCCTTTGATAAAACTCTTTAACTTCTCTTGTGATAAACTCAATTTTCCTCAGCAAATCATCGTTTGTTTCTTTGATATCAAAAGTGTAACTAGCAGATGCTACCTCGTGGATTGCAGCTTCGATTTGAATCAAGTACTCATTCACCTTCTCTTCTTCCACATACTCCTTTGGTGGATCTGATAGGAAATAAACCAGGAGTCTTAACTCTTCATGAAGTGTTTCGAGTCCACCTACCTCACACTCTTTTTGTACTTCAACTATATTCTTCAAGAGGAAGTCAACAAATCCCACCACAAATTCATCCATAGAGCAAGTCCGTGGTTTCTGAGTCATAAGTCCTTTCAAGAGAACAGTATAAACTCCTGCAAGTTCTTGCTTAATAGGGATAACATCTCGAGAAAGATCATAAACCTCAAGCTTCATGCTTAGTGATCTTTCTTTATCCAAATCTTCATCTAGTAAAGAAACACCTGCAGTTTTTGCAGCTAAGTTTTCACTATGCATCAGGAGAGATTTCCATTTCTCTAAATCAGTGCACTCTTTTTGGGTCAATCGCAGAAAATCTCTCGAAAATCTTAGCTTGTATTGAAGAGATTCCATCTGTTCCTTCACCTCTGGAACAATAAGTTTGTCATCATAATAACACAACAAATCCTCAAGAAATTCCACAACAGAATCAATGAACTCCAGGGAAAGATCATCTTCAGGTTGTAGTAAGCATTGTGAAACAGACATAAAAGCTTCTTTGACTTGCAGTTTAAAAGGTTCAATTCTTGATATTATATCGAAAATAACAGATCCCAAACTCTCGTTAATCGGAGGAGAAACACGATAACATAGAGAGTGAAGTTCATTTCTTGCATAGTGAACTTCAGCTTCCACATCTTTGAAGAGATCTTTCAAATCCTCAAAGGAGGAGTTGCATTTTGTTGACCAATGAAGAAATATTTTAAGCCATTTTAGCTCTATCTTAAGTTGACGTCCAAGTTGAGTAAGAGATCCATTGTTCTGTTCTAGCCACTGAAGACACCTCAAGGGATCAGCATCATAAGAGAAAAAAGACATCTTTGAATCCCAGTTTCTGCTTTCTTGGTCTATCTATGACTATGACACACAAACTGTTCAGCACTAAGCTATCAAATTCCTTTGCCCTTCTATTCAACATGAGCTGAATGAAGTAATAGGATGTGTTTGGTACAGATGAAAATGTTTTTCACGAAAAATGTGATTTTCTTACTCATTTTCTAACGTTTGATAAGCAAACAAAATATATTATCTCAAAAGTATTTATGTATAATTAGACGAACACTATGGAGTTGGACTGAGTGTGGGGTTTATGAGGGTGGGGGCCTGGGATGTGTGGGTGGCCTGGGGGCTATGGGGGTGGGAGTGAAGATGGGGAGGAGACTATATGTGTAGAATGCTACTTATAAAACTTATTTTCCTAAAACAACATATTTTAAAAACTTTGATCAACCAAACATCAAAAAAAAATTAAAAAATATTTTTTGATGTTCTCGTTGAAACACGCGGGCGCACTCCTTGCTTCTGGGGACATTGATCCTAAGCTCGAGTATGATCTATGAGTCGTTTTTCTTCTATACCATGATGAATTAATTTATTTAATGTAGGCATCGCCTCTTTCCTTTGTCCTTCCCCCAATTTTTGCCCTATCTTTTTAAAATTTTTGAGCAATCATAAGTGAAAGAAATTATAAATATATATTTTTTAAAATGTTATTTCTCTGTAACCAAACACACAATGCCATAGAGTAGACTAGCGTCGATAGTCGTGATCCAATAAGGTTAAACAAATGCCAATTGCTAATTAAATACACTACTTCAGGAGGGCTCAAAAAGATGCCATTTGACTGACTCCTTGAGTAGATAACTTCAATTTTTCCAGTATTCAACTTTTCACATCACAATTTTTTAAGGCTAATGTATCAAGAACTTTGGTGCTGAGATTATAAGAAGTTAAAAATTGACTTTACTGTTAAGGATACAACTCTGGTGAGCTTCAAATATTAGTTGTTTTGACAAATTGAATTAGAAAAACAAGAAACATTTACTAGTACTTTTTTTCTTTCAAATTCATCTTATTTTTCCCGTTAGTGGAACATTAATTAAGTGAGATGTTTAAGAGCGAGATTAAGGATAGGGTTTGACAAGTATCCCAGAAAAACTAAATCTATAATTTTCACTAAGGGGTTTTGAAAAAAAATGTAGTGTTTGGGATTTGATTTGGAACCTCAAGGAAAATTTTGAACCCTCTTGACAGGGTATTCAAAATTTATATATGAGCATAAAAAGTAAAAAAATTACTTTATATATACAGTATAATTTTTTGCCAAAGGGGTGAGGGTGGATCCGGTCCTGGCAGTGGATCATCAAGGAATGGCTCAATGTGATTATGCCTTCTACCCAGTGCTTTACTAGAATCACGATAGTTCTGTCCCAAAGTTCCAGTATAATTAACTCTGATTTAAATCTTGCTACTCTCCTGATGGGTGGTATTCATTTTTTTGCACGGATTGCCCTTCTTTTGGGGTGGTCTTTAAATTTTGCCCCTCATATTTGTGTTCTTTAAGTTTTGCCCTTCGCTTGAATACCTGAAGTTCTGGGTTCGAACCTCCGCTCAGGCATAAAATAAAAAAATAATTTTGCAAGGCAGGACTGGGGGGAGTGTATGCCGGATCCGGATACAATCCTTAAGGAAAAACTAAAATTATGCCGGAGGGGGCAGACTTTGCATTGAGACATATATATATATATATATATATATATATATATATATATTTTTTTTTTTTTTTACTTTTCAAGGAAAACTTTTAATTATGCCTTAAGGAAAAGTTCCGCCTTATGGGCATACTTTTAGTTATGTCTTAACTAAAAGTGTGCCCCATAAAATATAACTAAAAGTATGCCCCATAAGGCAAAAGTTTGCCTTAAGGAAAAGTTCTGCCTTATGAGGCATACTTTTGATTATGCCTTAATTAAAAGTCTGCCCCATAAGGCATAGTTCCTTAAGGAAAAGTTTTGCCCCATAAGGCATAACTAAACTATGCCTTGAGGAAAAGTTATGCCCCCTCCGGCATAACTTTAGTAATTACTTCACAAGTTTATGCCGGTGGGGGCATACTTTTAATGGGCAAACTTTTATGCCGGACCCGGCATACTTATGCCAAGTCTGCCCGTAAGGCATAAGTATGTCGGGTCCGACATAACTTTGGTAATTCCTTCACAAGTGTATGCCGGTGGGGGCATAGCGAAATTTAAACTCTGCCTTGCGATTTTTTTTTTAAAATTTTGACTGTGTATGGGTTTGAACCTGAAACCCATGAGTTTTAGCCGAAGGGCAAAATTTAAAGATTTCAAATATGATGGGCAAAATTTAAAGACCACCCCAAAAGAAGGGCAATTCTGCGAATTTTTGAATTGTTTTTTTATACGAGTGTATCTCCTGCATGTGTCTTTGTGTATAGACATAAAATTCTGTGTGTGACATACATTGATATACGGTGTACGTTGTCTTTATTGACATAAAAGGTGTTTGGAAATGGAGCTTTCCAACGACCTGCCATTTTTTTCCATATCTGTGTATGTCTTCCCTCTAAATGAGTGTATCTCATGTATATCACGTATATATATATATATGTATATAAAAATGGTGTATAATATACAATGAAATACATTATCGTAATGACGGAAATATCGAAAATGGAGCTTTCCAGTAATCAGACATATTTCCCAGCTACAGAGGACTATGAGAATTTTTATAATTTATTCAATGGTTGTTGGATAATAGAACTAGGGCAGGTTGATAAAAAATGTGAATAAAGAGAGACAAAATTATAGGAATTATTTGTTGTTAGGGGTGGACGTTCGGGCAGTTCAGAGCGGATCGATATTAATAATTGGTTTGAATTTTTTGTTTTCGGATTCATTTTTTGTTTTCGGATTCAAAAAGCTAAAATTCAAAATAAGTTCGGATTGGATCCATTTTCTTAAGGTCTGTTTCAGATTAATCGGTTTGATTATTTTGAATTTTTCGAGTCTGAGCCTATAAGTTGAGTTTCTTTTTCTTACAAACATGAACATCCTAATAAAGTATTCCTGCCAAATTGCCATAATAATTTCTCATTCCCACCACAATCGGCCAAATAAATGTTCATTCAAGCAATGAAATCATTATCCAGAAAATTTCTAATCTAAACAAAGTAAAATCATGTCTAGATAGATCATACAACTAATAGTTCATATTCAAATCAGCCACTACTCCATCATGATAAACTCTTTCTGATTTAAACATCAATTGATATGCTTCCTTAAGAGTTCGGTGTCACAGCTCTTCAAATGACAATATAAAAAATATGATCAGGAGCATCTCAGTTTGCACTATTGCCTAATAGTGTATATTGACTAATTTAGTAAGGTATTGAACTTAGTATTAGGTATATGTACTTTTGTTTAATCCACAACCTAACTTGAAATTTGAAGTTCTTAAAATAAATCCATAATCCAAACCAATAATCCAAAAAATTAGGATTTCAATTTGGATTTTTGTTTTGCTTAAACTATGCCCTACTTGTTGCCAATATTCTTGTGCTACATTTGACAATGTCAATTGTTGGCAAAATAACTGTCAATTGCTCTTTGGAGAGTTGTATATAAGTGTCGACCAGGAGATATCCTTTTATCGTGTTTATTACTACTACCTCAATTCACTTTTACTCGTCTACTATGAACTTTGCACACATTTTAAGAAATGATAAATAAAGTGCATAATTTATTATGATACCATATTAATTGGTGTATAGTCTTAATATATTTGAAAAATGATTTGGAATGAGTAATTAATGCTAAGGGTAAAACAAGAAAAATAAATTATGGAGTAATATTTTTTTGTTTTGAAGGTACAAAGATGTTAATCAACTATATATCCACTTTGTATGTTTTTAGGTATCCTTCCAAACTTTAGGTTTAGTTGAGCAGATTTTATGGTTATCTCTTCCCTAATTAATGTGCACCGAATGCAACAGGCACTGTCTCTTATCTTCTTGTTCGTATTTTTCGAGAAGTAATAAAATCTCCCACTAAATGTTCCAAATGGAAATATGTGGATAAGACAAGTTTGGAGGCTAATTTGGAAATAATTGAATGATGTATTTATTTTTTTTAATTCTAAATTATCAAATGACTGATCGATTCAGTTCCGCGATTGTCTTCATATCATGGATATATAGGTGAGATTTTTTTATTTTTATCTACTTCAATTCTCAAAAGAGTTTATCAAAAATGTTGGTGAAAATGAATCAGTTGGACCCGGCCTTTACAATTTGAATAGAAAGAAAATAGCCTCGCAAATGTTCTTATATGTTATTTTAAGATTTTTAAGTGTAAATTTATAAAGAAAAGAAAAAGAATATGTTTAATGAAGTGAATGAGTGAATGAATCTATAGGAAGGTTAATTAATTGTCACAAATGATGCAATTTGTCACAATATTGGGATACGGGAAATAGATTTCATATCGGAAAACAAACAAAAAAACATAAATAGATTCCATATCCTCTAATCCCGTATTTTGAGGTATCAGTTGAAAATTCATGATTCTTTACAACTAACATTATCAAATTGATTTTACCAAAAATGAATTTATGTAAGTTCAATCTAAATTACTTTATAGTAAACAACACATTAAAGTCTAGATAAATTTTTTAACCTATTTGGTCAAACTCTCAAAAGTTACATATCTTAAAAAGTGTATTTTGTCAAAAGTGAATTTCAAAATCTACTTTCGAAGAGTTGCAGTTTGTATTTGACTAGTTAATTTGAAACCAATTTTATTAATATTAGGGCATTATTTTATCGAGAGAAAGATTAAATATATAAATTTGTTTTTAAAAAAAAAAACTTTTGATGTTCTAGAAAACTTGGCCAAACAGGCTAAGAGGATTGTATTCTAACACAAATAGTAAATCACTATAAAATCATAACACAAATAGTAAATCACTATAAAATCATCAGCTATTAAATTAGTAAATCCAAAAATAAATATTTCCTTAAAATAGTTGAAAAAGAATCAGATATGTTCCACTCGTCCTCAGCCTTTAAATCACAACAAATTCATAAAATTTTGTCCGCATTGTACGGACAACACCGTCTTTGTCGTGCATGCACGTAATAAACCTTCCTAATATACCGAAAATACATTCACCAAAATCTCAACTCCTAATCCTAAAAGGTCTCAAAAAACAAACATAAATTTGAAATCTTCTTTAAAGATCCCTAATTATCTCCTCTCAATTCCCTATCTAATCTTCTTGCAAAAAATCCCACAAAATTCAAGTCAACACTTTTCTCTATTGAGGCTTTCTTGTTTCATTCATTTATTAATTTGTTTCATTCAAAAACTGTTCAAAAAAATTGCGATATGGGATTGAAATCTCTATTCAAGATCAAGAAAAAGCGCGTCCCAAGAAGGGCAAACCCTTTCATCCCCGAAAGTCCAATGCCCGTGAATATATCGAGGGTATCCTCGATAGATTCACGTGCAAGGATCGAGGAGGAACTAGAACAAGTGTTCAAGAAATTCGATGTGAACGGGGACGGGAAAATATGCTCGTCGGAACTGGGGTCCATCATGGCGAGCCTCGGGAACGCCGTGACGGAGGAGGAACTTGTCAGCATGATACGTGAAGTGGATGCAGATGGGGATGGATTCATTGATTTGCAAGAATTCATTGAGCTTAATACAAAGGATATTGATTCCGATGAGGTATGTACACGGGGAACTTTTATTTTAGTGAATTTTGTTTAATTTGACATGACCACCTTTTTGTCCGTTATAAAAAGGATTTAGGCCCTATTTTTATGTGTATTTAGAAGCTTTTTAATAATAATAATCATAATTTATTTCTATTAAGAGTTCCATTTGACGATTTTTGATAATTGGGTACGAGAATTTGAAATATTGTTATGATAATGTTATCATGGATATGGCTACAAAAGCATTTCATTAAGGATAAAGTAAGTAATTTAAAATTAAAAAAAAATCAAATATAACAATGTACTACTATCTCTGTCCAAATTGTTTGTCATTTTTTGTTTCTCGAGATTTGAATTATGTGAATTTTGAATCAATATTTTAAAATGCATCTTTTTCATGATATGTATTATTGAGATAAGAAGAATTGCAACTTATAGTACTTTTCATATAGTTTTTGAATATCTAAATTATAATTTTAAAAGATTAAGTTGATCTGATCCAATTTAGTACTCTATCCGTACAAGTTTTGTGGTTCTAAATCATTTCGTTAAGGATAAAAGGGGAAGTTTTATATTAAATTATTTCTAAATATAGAAATGAATCATTCTTTTTGGGACAGACTAAAAAGAAAAGTGTATCACATAAATTGGGACAGAGGGAGTACCAAAGATTAGTCAAATTGACTCTCAAAAAGGAAAAATCAACACTTATTTTGAGACAGAGGGAATAATACTTTTTGAAATACAGTGAAAAGGAATAAATATCATATAAATTGAATGAAATAGATGGATTAATGGTTCAACATAAAGAAGTTTTTGGTATTTTGCACTACCTATGTTCGACTATATGTAACACTATTTTATTATTATAGTTCATTTAGAAAGAATGAAATGTTTTTATTTTTGAAAATAATTTAATTTTAAAATAACCATTTTACTCTTAATAATAAGTGTCTATAGTCACTCAACTGTTATGACATGTTTAAGGTATTGGAGAACCTTAAGGATGCATTCTCGGTGTTTGACATGGACAAGAACGGTTCCATCTCTGCTGAGGAGCTGCAAACCGTTCTCCAGAGCCTTGGAGAGGATTGCTCATTGGCAGAATGCAGGAAAATGATTAGCGGTGTGGATTGTGATGGCGACGGGATGATCAGCTTCGAGGAGTTTAAGATTATGATGATAAAAGGTTCTCGCTTTGACGTAACAGATGGTAGGATTGTGTAAATTTAATTAGGTTCTTTTATCTGTTTTTAGTTTCATGAATTTAATTCAAGAAGTAGGGTTCAAGCTCTATCTAGAAAAAAGAAAAAAGAAGAAAAGCAAGACTAGTAGTTGTTTCACTGCTGGAAATCGCTAATTCCCAATGGAAAAATGTGGCTTGTAGATAATGTTTTCAACGGTTTTTTTTTTTTTTTATCACAAATCCCTTATTGACGAGCCAATTTCCAACGTGATGTCCGTCTAAAATTAGCAGTTTTCTGCCAGTGTCTCGTTTATTTTATTTTTAGTATATCTTTCGTTAGAATTTCTTATAGTTCCAAGTTATGAAATGATGAGCGAATGGGATTAGAGGATTTAAAGAATTGTTAGTAGATTATTGAAATTCCATTTTATGAATATTGTTGTGTTTGATGATAATTGGAGAGGTATATGGTTTTAAATTTTCGTTTCCATATTGTCATTTTTAATTATCTCAGTTACGTTGTTAAAACATCAATGAGATTTCCATTTGTATTTTTTTTTTCTTGGTCTCCCTAGCTAGTTGTGGATATGTATTTAGACTAATTTTCTGAGGTTGCATATTATAACGTTAACAAATAGTCTCCTATAGGCTATAAGAATCACATTTAAGCGTTCCTTATATATCTCATTGGCGATGTTCTACGACTTGCAATACTTGCTTCATTCTCTTAGGTTCATAAAATATTATATTGGCATGTTTTTGTGAGCGAACTACTATAGTTTTTTTCTTTAATTTTAGAGTTTATTCGGATCATGAACCCCATGTCTAGAAAAAGTCAACTTATGAGCATATACATGAAACTTCTCTATTCTGTATTTTCAAAGTTAAGATGGCCACGATGTGGATCAAGAAAATTGAAACGAAAAAAAAAAAACGTACATATTAAATTTTAGTTTTGAGAATATGGGATAATTGTTTTATCAATATGTTCAAATCACTAAGAAAATACTCCTTTTCTTAAGTTACTTTCTCATCTACTTGCATGTCAGCTCCAACCCAAGATAAGAGGTGTATCTAAGATTTAACGTTTATGGGTTTTGAGTTCTAATCCTCTTTAAGTTATTGGTTTAATTACATGAAAGTATCCACATGATGTTTTGACAATAATATTTAGCGCCCTTTCCATTTTGGTACACAATTGAGTCTTCCAGTAAGGAAACAAACCATTCGGTGCAAACGTGTGTACAAGATCAAGTATAAGGCTAATGGTACAGTAGAAAGATTCAAAGCCAGACTAGTGGCGAAGAGCTATATACAACAGGAAGATCCAGATTCCAGACCAGCACGACATATATATTTTTTCCAGTGGCAAAGATGATTAATGCTAGATGTGCTTTATTTGTTACCGTTGAGGTACAGCATTTTGGCAATAAGGGAGAGTCTAGAACATGCTGAGTAAAGCAATCAGTATGGTCTTAAACAAGCATCCAGATAATGGAATATTAAGCTCACAACAATTCTTATTCATTCTGACATTTGTCAAAGTATGACTTTCTTATTTACCAAAAGAAGTGGAACATGACTTGTCACAGTTATGAGATCTATATGGATGGCCTATTAATTATAGGAAGTGATCAGAACCTAATACAGGAGGCCAAGACTACAATACATATATAAGAATTTCAGGATAAAAAATTTAGGGAACTTGAGATATTTATATGGAATTGAGTTTCTAAGATCAGAGAGAGGGATATTGGTTACAAAAAGGAAATAGGCCTCGCAATTGATCTCAGAATAGAGATTCTGGTAGAATATGTAGTTTAAAACTGAATATAATAAACATGTTGGCGGAACTAATTATCCTTGGTTAGAAAAAAAGAGTGGATACCATAAATTAGTTGAAAAGTTGCTGAATAGCAACGGCAAGGCCTAACATTTTATATGTTGTAGAAATTTTAAGTCATTTCATGCAAAAACCAAACAACCACATCTGGAAGAAGCATTACAAGTGGTAAGGTATATATAATGCATATCAGGACTTAGCTTAGCTTATTATTAAGTTCTAAGGAGGACGTAGTTGCGCAACCTTCTTTCATTCAAATTGGGCCTCTTGAGCTGTGTCTAGGAAATCAAGTACTGATTATTGTGTGAAATTAAGGAATTCTGTAATATTTTGGAAGTCGAAAAAATCAAATACTATCTCAAGAAGCTCAGTTGAGGCAGATATTGGAGCATGGCCTCAACCATTATAGAAACTATTTGGCTAGTTGGAAGAAATAGGTGTAAATGTTCAAAAGTCTGTCAGTTTGTATATGTGATAACAAGGCAGCTCTACAAATAGCTTCCAATCCAAATTTTCACGAAAAAGGAAGCATATAGAGATTGACCGCCACTTTATTAGAAAAAGACATAGTACAAAAGGGACTTATACAAACTAGACATGTAGCAGGTACAGAACTAGAAGCTAACAATTCTCAACTTAAGTGGTAATGTTGAACAAGTACAGGAGATACAAGTTTTACATAACTCAGTTAGTATTTACTGAGTTAGTTGTAACTAAAATAACGAATTAGTTAGAGTTAGTTACCCTTTAGTTAGAAGCTTAGCTGGCATTATAAATGGACATTTATAGAGGAGTCACTATCTTTTTCAAATTATCTAGTCTACTCTAGAAGAATCCCTTTTAGCCCATTTTTCTGCCGTTTGAGAGATGCTCTGTTTTTTGTTACTACAATTTTGAATACTCTCTCATTGAATAGTAATTTAAGAATAATTGAATTCCTTTTCAAGTTAGATTCAAATTATTCTAACGTATGGTATACTATTTCGCAAAAACTTTTGGCACTTTGCTATTCAGTTTTACATGACCAACTAGCCGTTCAACGCTTCAATCATGATTAAATATTTATCAATGACGTATAAAAACGTTAATGTTGTGACCCCACGACAATGAGTTGCCTCAACCACAACCCTTCATTACCCACTCCTACCAAAACAAAAAGGTTAGATATTTTAAAACCAAGACAGGGGATGTGCAAAGAAGATTTATGGAAGGAAAAAGGATAAAAAATGCCCCTCTACTTTGAAAAAGAGCTAAAAATATTCCCCATTACAAATTGAATTTAAAATTTCTCTCCCGTCATTAATGTTTTCAAATATACTCCTGTCTTAATGAAAATCCCCAACATAATCCGATTTCATTTTTAAATCCGCTTCATTTAAACCCGACTCAACTACATAAAAAATTCATATGCGACCAACTTGTTCCCGAGTACTACATCTAGAGCCACTAGGCACAGAAGCGGGTAACCCATATGAGTTTTTTATTTAGTTGGGTCGGATTTAAATGGAGCGAATTTAAAAATAAAATAGGATTATGTTGAGAATTTCCATTAAGACAGAGGTATATTTGAAAACTTTAATGACGGGAGCGATATTTTTGACCTAAATTTTTAATGAAGGATATTTTTAGCTTTTTTCCAAGAGGGACATTTTTGACCCTTTACCCTTTACTGAATTCCATCCCACTAATTTTCAAATTTCAAAAGTTAAAAATGACGACTCTCCCATTCAACATACTTTTCACGAATGGAATTGTTGAATAATTTGGCTCTAATATTCAAATTTGAAAGGTTATTCCAATTCTAGTTAAACAACGTTTTATTTATTAGTTCCCTACGAGTGTAATCATCAGTAAGGCATAGTCTCACGTTTATTCTTTGTTTAATATTTAAAACAGCCACAGTATTTGCCCAATTTTTTTTTTTTATCAGAAAACATGTGATGAACCAGATGTTTTATAACAATTGGAATATAAAAATGAAAAGAGTTTGTATATACTATAACATTTATTTTATTTTTAGAAAAAGATAAAGCAAAGAAAGAAAAGAGTAATTATAGGAGACTTTGAATTACGAAATAGGGTCCATTTCTGCAAAATTTGAAGATATGAAACAGAGAGGCAAAGACGTAGGGGACAGAATTACCAAATACAAACAGGAGAACTTCTCATCAAATCTTACATCTGTATATGTAAACTAAATAAAAAAAATTAAAAAGAAGACAACCCCCCAATAAAAAAACACAAAGATGAAAAAATTAGCAAAAGAAGGATAGAAAGATCACGCTGTGACGGAATGGTAAAAGTTCTTTACCAAAATTTTTATTATGTTTCACACAATTGACATTGGTTGTGTGAGACGTCTTTAGTCTCACAAACAAATTTACTTGAAATTTACGGATCCAAAAATTTCAATGAGACAAAAAGATACAATAAGATCTGAATTCACCTGTCAGTGAGACAAAAAGATACATCACACAATTAGTGTATGGTGTGTGAGACACATAATAATATTTTAATTCCTTATTTTTAATTAAACGTCTCGAATTCAAAGAATGAAACCTCCATCGTAAGAGCGCCAAAACCACCGTAGTTAACTTTTTTTGGCCCCAAAAAAACAAAAAAAATGAACCAAAAGTAAGTACTGATTGGAGACTTTGAATAATGAAACATAATCTATTTCTGCAAAATCTGAAGACATATAAAACACAGAGCCAGGGTACAAAATTACCATAAACACAAACAGAACAACTTCTTATCACATCCTGCATATCTTTATGTACAAAACTATAAAGGAAAAAAGAGAACAAAACCCAAAAACATGAAGATTTTTTGTTTTTTTGCTTTTTTTGGTAAATCATAGCCCCCACTAAAAGGTAGTAAAAAGAAGTCGTCTCGACATCTGATTAAAGGTGGATGGATCCTAACCGTCTCATCACAACCCTCGATACTAAAACTCAAAAGAATATCCCCTAGCTTCCAACAGAAATAGACCTTTGAGCTAATCCCAAGGGTGATCTTGATCGTTGATGCTGTCGACTTCCGGTCATCTCTGATTGTTTTCCGGTTATCTCCGGGTACTTGATTTTCTCCATTTCTTGCCTTATTTTTCTTATTTTGAGACAGAGGGAATATTACTTTTTGAAATACAGTGAAAAGGAATAAATGTCATATAAATTGAATGAAATAGATGGATTAATGGCTCAACATAAAGAAGTTTTTGGTATTTTGCACTCCCTATGTTCGACTATATGTAACACTATTTTATTATTATAGTTCATTTAGAAAGAATGAAATGTTTTTATTTTGAAAATAATTTAATTTTAAAATAACCATTTTACTCTTAATAATAAGTGTCTATAGTCACTCAACTGTTATGACATGTTTAAGGTATTGGAGAACCTTAAGGACGCCTTCTCGGTGTTTGACATGGACAAGAACGGTTCCATCTCTGCTGAGGAGCTGCAAACCGTTCTCCAGAGCCTTGGAGAGGATTGCTCATTGGCAGAATGCAGGAAATGATTAGCGGTGTGGATTGTGATGGCGACGGGATGATCAGCTTCAAGGAGTTTAAGATTATGATGATAAAAGGTTCTCGCTTTGACGTAACAGATGGTAGGATTGTGTAAATTTAATTAGGTTCTTTTATCTGTTTTTAGTTTCATAAATTTAATTCAAGAAGTAGGGTTCAAGCTCTATCTAGAAAAAAGAAAAAGAAGAAAAGCAAGACTAGTAGTTGTTTCACTGCTGGAAAATCGCTAATTCCCAATGGAAAAATGTGGCTTGTCGATAACGTTTTCAACGGATTTTTTTTTTTTATCACAAATCCCTTATAGCCAATTTCCAACGTGATGTCCGTCTAAAATTAGCAGTTTTCTGCCAATGTCTCGTTTATTTTATTTTTAATATATCTTTCGTTAGAATTTCTTATAGTTCCAAGTTATGAAATGATGACCAAATGGGATTAGAGGATTTAAAGAATTGTTAGTAGATTATTGAAATTCCATTTTATGAATATTGTTGTGTTTGATGATAATTGGAGAGGTATATGGTTTTAAATTTTCGTTTCCATATTGTCATTTTTAATTATCTCAGTTACGTTGTTAAAACATCAATGAGATTTCTATTTGTATTTTTTTTTCTTGGTCTCGCTAGCTAGTTGTGGATATGTATTTAGACTAATTTTCTGAGGTTGCATTTCATAACGTTCACAAATAGTCTCCTATAGGCTATAAGAATCACATTTAGCGTTCCTTATATATCTCATTGGCGATGTTCTACGACTTGCAATACTTGCTTCATTCTCTTAGGTTCATAAAATATTATATTGGCATGTTTTAGTGAGCGAACTACTATAGTTTTTTTCTTTAATTTTAGAGTTTATTCGGATCATGAACCCCATGTCTAGAAAAAGTCAACTTATGAGCATATACTTGAAACTTCTCTATTCTGTATTTTCAAAGTTAAGATGGCCACGATGTGGATCAAGAAAATTGAAACGAAAAAAAAAAAACGTACATATTAAATCTTAGTTTTGAGAATACGGGATAATTGTTTTATCAATATGTTCAAATCACTAAGAAAATACTCCTTTTCTTAAGTTACTTTCTCATCTACTTGCATGTCAGCTCCAACCCAAGACAAGAGGTGTATCTAAGATTTAACGTTTATGGGTTTTGAGTTCTAATCCCTCTTTAAGTTACTGGCTTAATTACATGAAAGTATCCACATGATGTTTTGACAATAAAATTTAGCGCCCTTTCCATTTTGGTACACAATTGAGTCTTCCAGTAAGGAAACAACCCATTCGGTGCAAACGTGTGTACAAGATCAAGTATAAGGCTAATGGTACAGTAGAAAGATTCAAAGCCAGACTAGTGGCGAAGAGCTATATACAACAGGAAGATCCAGATTCCAGACCAGCACGACATATATATTTTTTCCAGTGGCAAAGATGATTAATGCTAGATGTGCTTTATTTGTTACCGTTGAGGTACAGCATTTTGGCAATAAGGGAGAGTCTAGAACATGCTGAGTAAAGCAATCAGTATGGTCTTAAACAAGCATCCAGATAATGGAATATTAAGCTCACAACAATTCTTATTCATTCTGACATTTGTCAAAGTATGACAT
Organism: Lycium barbarum; assembly: GCF_019175385.1. Lineage (NCBI taxonomy): Eukaryota > Viridiplantae > Streptophyta > Magnoliopsida > Solanales > Solanaceae > Lycium > Lycium barbarum. The sequence continues at coordinate 110,273,203 of NC_083346.1, read as the reverse complement.
TCTTATTTACCAAAAGAAGTGGAACATGACTTGTCACAGTTATGAGATCTATATGGATGGCCTATTAATTACAGGAAGTGATCAGAACCTAATACAGGAGGCCAAGACTACAATACATATATAAGAATTTCAGGATAAAAAATTTAGGGAACTTGAGATATTTATATGGAATTGAGTTTCTAAGATCAGAGATAGGGATATTGGTGACACAAAGGAAATAGGCCTCGCAATTGATCTCAGAATAGAGATTAGGAGGTGCAAAGCAAGCTTCAACAGCTCTGGTAGCATATGAAGTTTACAACTGAATATAATAAACATGTTGGCGGAAGTAATTATCCTTGGTTAGAAAAAGGAGTGGATACCATAAATTAGTTGAAAAGTTGTTGTATAGCAATGGCAAGGCCTAACATTTTATATGTTGTAGAAATTTTAGCTTATTACTAAGTTCTAAGGAGGACGTAGTTGCGCAACCTTCTGTCATTCAAATGGGGCCTCTTGAGCAGTGCCTAGGAAATCAATTACTGATTATTGTGTGAAATTAACGAATTCTGTAATATTTTGGAAATCGAAAAAATCAAATACTATCTCAAGAAGCTCAGTTGCGGCAGATATTGGAGCATGGCCTCAACCATTATAGAAACTATTTGGCTAGTTGGAAGAAATAGGTGTAAATGTTCAAAAGTCTGTCAGTTTGTATTTGTGATAACAAGGCAGCTCTACAAATAGCTTCCAATCCAAATTTTCACGAAAAAGGAAAGCATATAGAGATTGACCGCCACTTTATTAGAAAAAGACATAGTACAAAAGGGACTTATACAAACTAGACATGTAGCAGGTACAGAACTAGAAGCTAACAATTTTCAACTTAAGTGGTAATGTTGAACAAGTACAGGAAATACAAGTTTTACATAACTCAGTTAGTATTTACTGAGTTAGTTGTAACTAAAATAACGAATTAGTTAGAGTTAGTTACCCTTTAGTTAGAAGCTTAGCTGGCATTATAAATGGAAATTTATAGAGGAGTCACTATCTTCATTATAAATGGACATTTATAGAGGAGTCACTATCTTTTTGAAATTATCTAGTCTACTCTAGAAGAATCCCTTTTAGCCCATTTTTCTGCCGTTTGAGAGATGGTCTGTTTTTTGTTACTACAATTTTGAATACTCTCTCATTGAATAGTAATCTATATATAATATAAAGCTAGGTATAGACAAGGTGATGTGACACTTCTATATGACCACCATTCCTATTTATCTTTTTTCTCATTTTTTTGGATTTTTTATACATAATTTATTAACCAAATGGCTTTAAAAAAGCCTCACATGATATATGTTGAACTAAAGCCCACGTATCTGTTTATCAATAATGTCATTTAATCATATCAGTTACATGTGTTCTTTTGTTTTCCAGAATTAAATAATAGTATCATTTAATCACTAACCGTTTTGGTTTTGGTAAGTAAATATCCGAAAAAATAAGAACTAAGCATTTTGCTAATTCCAGCATCTTCAGCAACTTCCTTCTTCTTGGTGCAAATTTCAAGAAGAATTGAAGCTTTGCGGCATATAAGGCATGGGGAATGGGAATGGGATTGCTTTGAAGGATGAGAAGATGCCTACTCATTCAAGTAGTTTCAAGGATATCTATTTGTTTTATGAGTTGATGGATACGAAGCTTAATCATATGATTAAGTCGACGTTGCCTTTATCCAATGACCATTGCAAGTATTTTCTTTTTCAGGTATTGGCTAGCTGTGAACTCATTTCTATTTGTTGGCTTCTTCTTTTCGTCTTCTTTTCCCCTCATCACAGGTAAAATTCTTCATTTCTTCTTCAATATTTTTTAGTAACAAATAACAATGGTGTGATGTGTTTTTGTTAGTAGTAATTCGACAATATTATAACACTTTTAGTATGACGTGTTCAATTTGTTATGACTGTTATTATAAATCCGAGAAATTTTATAAAGAGGCAAACTGTTTTCTTATTTATGTTTCAAATTTATTAGAGACAATTTGATGTATATTTTGCAGGGACATCGACGAATCAAATATTGAATCATGATGAGTATTTATCTCAAACACGACATGTAAATATTATTATTTGTATTTTGTGTGATATAATACACTTTTTTCCTTTTCCTCAAATGCTTGAACACTTCTATAATAAAGGAATGATGTGTGTGTGTGTATATATATATATATATGTGTGTGTGTGTGTGTATACTGTTTTTATTTGTAATTATAAGTTCAAAAAATTTGAAATTCATCGGTGAGAACTTATTTCTTGCTAAGTGCTGAGAGTAATAGTGACAATAATGTTTTTTTCCAATAAGTCATCCTTTTGATTCTTTTTTCTCTCCTTTCAATTCACTTCTTTAAAATAATGGAGTAACTAATTCTCAATCGCGTCTTACAAATTCTCAATCACGTTGTGGGATTAACTGGGTATGTTGTTGTTGTCTTACAAACATTGTGCGCCCCCCCCCCCCCTCCCTCCCCCCCTCCCCCCCCCCCTTTTTTTTTTTTTTTTGATAATCTCTAACTGTTTTAAGGCTCCTATAATTTTATTATGTTATTAACATCATACAGATTTATTTCTACATCAGTTGCATAATTGGTGATCGAGTAACTAATTGAGATACAGAAGTAGTGATTAGCAATATACATATATCAAGACTTTTTTGTAAAAAAATTATATAAATTAATTACGTATGAATTGTCAAACATTATTATCCTTTTTTGTCAAGCCATTGTTTTCTTATTTGAATGGAAATATCATATGCGATTGCCATGTCTTCTTTTTCCATGATGTCATTTAATTAATTTTGGGTGTTATTGTTCTTATGAATAACTTTTTTATTCTCTTATACTTTTCGTTTTCAAAGGCTCTTGGTACTCTATATGTCTTGGAATAGTTTTAAATTAATAAAAAAATTCACGAGATACGAAATATATGTATTGTTCAGTTGCCTTATATATTGTCTTTAATTTGGTAATTAAGCATCTTATATTATAAGAAGTTTTAGATAAATGAAAATTTTCATTACATGACTTTCTTGACTAATGTTGTATTAGATCGCGCAAATCGCGGATAAATTCACTAGTTTAAGAATAATTGAATTCCTTTTCAAGTTAGATTCAAATTATTCTAACGTATGGTATACTATTTCGCAAAAACTTTTGGCACTTTGCTATTAAGTTTTACATGACCAACTAGCCGTTCAACGCTTCAATCATGATTAAATATTTATCAATGACGTATAATAACGTTAATCTTGTGACCCCACGACAATGAGTTGCCTCAACCACAACCCTTCATTACCCACCCCTACCAAAACAAAAAGGTCAGAAATTTTAAAACCAAGAGAGGGGATGTGGAAAGAAGATTTATGGAAGGGAAAAGGATAAAAATGCCCCTCTACTTTGAAAAAGAGCTAAAAATATTCCCCATTATAAATTGGATTTAAAAATTTTCTCCCGTCATTAATGTTTTCAAATATACTCCTGTCTTAATAAAAATCCCCAACATAACCCGATTTTATTTTTAAATCCGCTTCATTTAAACCCGACTCAACTACATAAAAAATTCATATGCGACCACCTTGTTCCCGAGTACTACATCTAGAGCCACTAGGCACAGAAGCGGGTAACCCATATGAGTTTTTTATTTAGTTAGGTCGGATTTAAATGGAGCGAGTTTAAAAATAAAATCGGATTATGTTGAGAATTTCCATTAAGACAGAGGTATATTTGAAAACTTTAATGACGAGAGGGGTATTTTTGACCTAAATTTTTAACGAAGGATATTTTTAGCTTTTTTCCATGAGGGACATTTTTGACCCTTTACCCTTTACTGAATTCCATCCCCCTAATTTTCAAATTTCAAAAGTTAAAAATGACGACTCTCCCATTCAACATACTTTTCACGAATGGAATTGTTGAATAATTTGGCTCTAATATTCAAATTTGAAAGGTTATTCCAATTCTAGTTAAACAACGTTTTATTTATTAGTTCCCTACGAGTGTAATCATCAGTAAGGCAGAGTCTCACGTTTATTCTTTGTTTAATATTTAAAACAGCCACAGTATTTGCCCAATTTTTATTTTTTTTTATCAGAAAACATGTGATGAACCAGATGTTTTATAACAATTGGAATATAAAAATGAAAAGAGTTTGTATATACTATAACATTTATTTTATTTTTAAAATTACAAATCTTATATTTAAAGAAGCCTTATGTATCATTTTGAATGGCTTGATAGCATAATTTTATTTTTTTAACATTTATGAAGTATAACACTTAAAGGTAGTTGGTTAGAGTCATGTAGGCATTAGTAATAAATGAATTAGTTATGAGGAAATTTATGTATTATTTTATACATGTATTAATTATGATTTAACTATTTATGTACTAGCTATTCCACCTTCTGCCTTGTATAAAATAATACATAAATTTTCTCATAACTTAATACATATTTTAGTTATGCAGGTTTTTACATTAAAAATCAAACACCATATTAATTTTATACATAAATAACTCACCTCATGACTAGTACGAAACAACCTCTGATGAAATATGTATAGAAAAAGATAAAGAAAAGAGTAATTATAGGAGACTTTGAATTACGAAATAGGGTCTATTTCTGCAAAATTTGAAGATATGAAACAGAGAGGCAAAGACGTAGGGGACAGAATTACCAAATACAAACAGGAGAACTTCTCATCAAATCTTACATCTGTATATGAAAACTAAATAAAAAAATTAAAAAGAAGACAACCCCCCAATAAAAAAACACAAAGATGAAAAAATTAGCAAAAGAAGGATGGAAAGATCACGCTGTGACGGAATGGTAAAAGTTCTTTACCAAAATTTTTATTATGTTTCACACAATTGACATTGGTTGTGTGAGACGTTTAGTCTCACAAACAAGTTTACTTGAAATTTACGGATCCAAAAATGTAAGATCTGAATTGACCTGTCAATGAGACAAAAAGGTACATCACACAATTAGTGTATGTGTGTGAGACACGTAATAATGTTTTAATTCTTTATTCTTAATGAAACGTCTCGAATTCAAAGAATAAAACCTCCTATCGTAAGAGCGCCAAAACCACCATAGTTAACATTTTTTTGGCCCAAAAAAAAAAAAAAAAACCCAAAAGAAAGTACTGATTGGAGACTTTGAATAAGGAAACATAATCTATTTCTGCAAAATCTGAAGACATATAAAACACAGAGCCAGGGTACAAAATTACCAAAAACACAAACAGAACAATTTCTTATCACATCCTGCATATCTATATGTACAAAACTATAAAGGAAAAAAAAAAAAAAGAGAACAAAACCAAAAAACATGAAGATTTTTTGTTTTTTTGCTTTTTTTGGTAAACCATAGCCCCCGCTAAAAGGTAGTAAAAAGAAGTCGTCTCGACATCTGATTAAAGGTGGATGGATCCTAACCGTCTCATCACAACCCTCGATACTAAAACTCAAAAGAATATCCCCTAGCTTCCAACAGAAATAGACCTTTGAGCTAATCCCAAGGGTGATCTTGATCGTTGATGCTGTCGACTTCCGGTCATCTCTGATTGTTTTCCGGTTATCTCCGGGTACTTGATTTTCTCCATTTCTTGCCTTATTTTTCTTACTTGGCTATGAACAATAACCCCATCCTCTAAATTGTTGCTCTTTTTGTTATGCTCCATCTATGCTTCTTTGCAAAAAGGTTCACAGAGAAAAATCAAAACTTACTGTTGGATACTAATTTTTTTTTTTTCTCTGTGTTGGTTAGTTGGAATGTTCATAACGCATGGGGTTATATTTATAGGTAGAAAAAAAATGGATTGGTGAAATAGACATGGTTGGTTAACAGGTTGGTCACGAGTCTATGTTAAAGAAGTTTTTTTTTTTTTAAGTTTAATAATGTGAAAAGGAAAACTTAAAAGGTAGTGTTGTGTAATGAATGTAAGATGGCTATTTTTGGTGAAACGTATCTATGACGAGATCTATATCATGTTTGATTACCAAAAATGCCCTTGTACTTTTTAAAAATTTCTATTTCCACTCAGAAAAGGAAAATAGTTTTTGTTTAATTTATTTTTTTATTATGTGGGGGGTGAGAGAGAGGAATATTTACGATCAATTAAAATACAATTATAACATAAGATCTCTTATAACATTATTTCGTATAACTAGCCTGTTTGGCCAAATTTATTTTTCTCCAAAAGAATTTATTTTTTTCAAAAAGTGCTTATTTTAAAAAAAGTGAGGTGTTTGGTCAAGCTTTTGGAAGAAGATAAGTACTTTTGGGAAGTAGCAGAAGGAGTCTCAAAAGTATTTTTTAAATTAATTAGTCAAACATAAATCGCTTCTCACTAAAAGTATTTTTTTTAAAAACACTTTTCGAAAAAAATATTTTTTAAAATAAGTTAATTTTAAAAGTTTGGCCAAACAATTAAAAAACGAAAGGAGTGGAACTGTAGAAGTGAATGGCTGGCTCTTTTCAAATTTTAATTCTAGATGATTCCTTAATTTTGACTCATCTGTGGAGACCGCTCTTAATTTTTCTTCATTTATACAATTTACATAAACTGTTCAAGAGGTCTTAGTCAAACTTAAAACTACTCAAAATTGAATTGTTGAAACATTTTAAATTATTCATATGGAAGCTAAATCATTAACTATGTGGCTTGTGGCATGCATTTTTATGATGATTATAAATTTTAGATAATGTAGATATTTAAAAATTGAGAGAAGTGATTGGTAAATTCAATGGATGTGAGTTACAATCTAACCGTTGGGAAATAGGAGGTTTTCACCAAATTAGCGAAATTCATGAAATCTAAATGTTATGAGGATGGTAAATTATGAATGAGTTAATTCATAATCACGTTAGATGGTTAATAATCACTTTAGAATGAGATTATGAGTTTGTAATTCGTTAAATGAGATTGAACAAATATGTTCTCAGTCTACAAGATAAATAGGTTTTTCCAAATGTAGTATATTACAAGTTAAAATCAGACTGCCTAAATATCGGAATATGCAAAATTATACTCCAAGCTCGAGCCCGTTTGGATTGGCTTATAAGTTGCCTATAAGCTGTTTTCAGTTTTTTTAGTGTTAGGCTGACCAGCTTAAAGTCATTTTCTGCTTAAAATAAGCTCAAAAAAATAATTGGACCTGTTTAACTTAGCTTATCTAAAGCAGCAAATAAAAAAAAAATAAGTTGAGTTACCCAACTTATTTTTTTTTTAGCTTCAAACTGCAGCTTATAATGAGATATTTTGGTAAATGTGATATTTTTGTAATCGAGATATTTTTCTCTTTTGGACCTTTTTGACAACCCCCTCTTTTTCATTGGTACATAAGATATTTTGGTAATACGAAATTAATAATTTGCGTATAACATGTAATGTCACTATCATTAGTTGTTCAAATAAAATTTTCTCAATGCGTGAGAGATTAAAATCATCCACGTGTAAACCCTACTTTTCAGTAAAGAATAGACATATGAAAATGCCACTTCATAAGAATCACCCTAGAGATTCAAAAATTCAACAAAGAAAATTAGAAACTTTTAAAAAAATATGTGAAAAAACTAAAACGAAAATACTATTAAAAAAATGTTGAAAATTAGGGATTTCAAGATAAGTTTAGATCTTGAAAATAACTCTTAACAATAACAATTAGCCTAGTCTAATTGCATTTGCTAGAGAATAACCCCAAGAGATAAACTATTCAAACTATTATGAATAAAATTGAGATGTTTCTCTTTTACACCATTTATATGTCCCAACCATTGATTTATCCTTCAATTTTCAAATCTTACTTTTTTAGAAAGTAACATTAATATTCTCTTAAATTTAAATTACTTATAGCGATGGGAGAAAGACGATAAATTCTATTTAATTGTGGTGACTAATATGTGAAAGTTATGTTTCATTACTAAGTTTAGTTTAGTGAATTTTAATCGTTGCACACACCCCGATTACTATTATGAAAGTTATGCTTCTCGCTTCCATTGTCAATTATACATGTTTTCTCATGTGTGGTTGGACGATTATTATAATAGTTGAATTAAAAGGTGTTAGGTGGCTCACGTTTCTTGCTTTGATAATTATCTTAAGCCTTCTCTTTTCCACTTCTCTTGACTACTTCAACTCTTTGTTCACGTTTTACTTATTTATTTCTATAATTGTCGACTTGGTTAATTAAGAAACTATAATAGAAAAAGGAAGGAAGGATGCTTAAATTCAAATGCAATGGCTAGCTATCAATTTCCTTTATTTTTGCTTTAAACTATTCATTTAGAATTGTGATTTTATATATTGAAGTATGTGATATCTCATTTAAAAGCTTAAATGGTTACATAGAGTATATTTTTAACACATCCCTCACGTACGATTTGGGTTCCTTGTAATAAGTCAAGCATGTAGATTTTTTTATAATAGATGACAATCATGAGATTTGAACACAAGATCTCTGTGTCTGCTCTGATGCAATATTGAGGTGCTTGATTATCTCATTTAAAGGCTCAAACTATTAGAAAAAGCATATTTTACTTAGGTAATTATGCTAATATAGTGAATTGACAATTACTTCATGTAAGGTTTTACTATCAACATAACATTATAGTAACTTTTATCATAAAAATGAGTCAAAACAAAGTTTTAGAAATATTTGATAATAACGTGATGCAAAAACTAATCATTGTATGAAGTACCTATGGACATTTAAATATTACACATTAATTACCTTAAGCAAATTAATTTTTTAGAATAACATAAAAAAGAGAAATTATTATTTCTCAAAACTCAATTTTTATTTGAATATGAATGACAACTGAATAAATGCATATACCGAGTGAATAAAAATTCGGTATAAGTAGACCAGATTTTTCTTGCAACAACTACAATAATATATACACTATCTCTGGCAAGGATAGAATATGCACAGATCTTACCTCTACCTCGTGGGATTTGGGGGAAAATCATATTTTTCTAGAATATTAATCAACACCGAGAGTATTCATGAAAATATATCACTTGTTATAAAATAAAGACTATAAAGTAAATATACAAGAGAGAAGATAGAGAGGAATTGATTGTATATTCAACTTCTACAAATGAACTCCTATTTATAGGAGGAAATAAGTGAATTATTTGGTGGCCATAGTGAACAACTTGGTGGCCACCAAGTAGCAGCTTGGTGGCCACATGGTGCCCAAGTATTTTGGTGGGCATCCAACTTACAAGTAAATTCATTGACAAACATATTAATATTTACAACACTCCCCCTTGGATGTCCGTTAATTAGATGATGTGCTTCGTTAAAACCTTATTTAGAAAGAAAAAAAACCATGTGGGAAAAAGAGTACACATATCTAGTAATACGCTTTGAGAGTTGCCTCATTAAAAAACTTTACCAAGAAAACGCAATGGAACAAAACTTGGTTAAGGAAAAAAGAGTACAACACGTATTTCACTCCCCCTGACGAAGATCAAAATTTAGATATCGGAGTTTTCGCATTCCAATCTTGAATATCATCTCCTCAAGGGTTGAAGTTGGCAAAGATTTGGTGAACAAATCTGCAGGATTGTCGCTTGAACGGATTTGTTGCACATCAATATCACCATTCTTCTGGAGATCATGTGTGAAGAATAACTTTGGTGAAATGTGTTTCGTTCTATCTCCTTTTATGAAACCTCCTTTTAATTGAGCTATGCATTCAACATTATCTTCATATAATACTGTGAGTATTTTTGTATCACACTTCAAGCCACATCTTTCTCTGATGAAATGTATCACTAATCTTAACCACATACATTCTCTACTTGCTTCATGAATAGCGATTATCTCAGCATGATTTAAAGAAGTAGCAACAATAGACTGCTTTGTAGATCGCCATGATATAGCAGTACTTCCGCATGTAAACAGGTAGCCTGTTTGAGATCGAGCATTATGTGGATCAGATAAATAATATGCATCTGCATAACCAACAAGATCTGTACTACCTTTGTTAGTATAAAACAGACCCATATCGCTAGTTCCCTTCAGATATCGCAATATATGCTGAACTCCATTCCAATGTCTTCGTGTATGAGAAGAGCTATATCTTGCTAGCAAATTAACAGAGAACGCTATGTCAGGTCTTGTAGCGTTAGCAAGATACATAAGTGCACCAATTGCACTAAGATATGGTACTTCAGGACCAAGAAGCTCTTCATTTTCTTCCTGAGATCGGAACGGATCTTTACTCACTTCAAGTTACTTAAAGGATGCGCATTGTTCATGTAAAATCGTTTTAAAAAAATTTCGGTATAAGCAGATTGATGGATAAATATCTCATCTACTAAATATTCAACCTACAAACCAAGACAAAGTTTTGTTTTCCCGAGATCTTTCATCTCAAACTCTTTCTTTAAATATTCAATCGCTTTTTGGAGTTCCAATTAGGTTCATGTCATCAACATAAACAGCAAGTATAACGAACTCTGATTTTGTTTTCTTAATCAAAATACATGGACAAATGGCATCATTTATATAACCTTCATTTACCAAGTACTCACTGAGGCGATTGTACCAGATGCGCCCTAATTGTTTCAGACCATACAACGATCTTTATAATCTGATTGAATACATCTCCCGAGACTTTGAACTAATTGCTTCAGACATTTTAAATCCTTCAGGAATTTCATATAGATTTCATTATCAAGTGAGCCATAAAGGTAAGTTGTAACCACATCCATCAGATGTATTTCAAGGTTTTCATGTACATCTAAACTGATGAGATATCGAAATATTATGCCATCCATAACGGGTGAATATGTTTCTTCATAGTCGATACCGGGTCTTTGATAGAATGCTTGTGCAACAAGGCGTGCCTTGTATCTCATAATTTCATTTCTCTCATTCCTTTTCCGCACAAAGACCAATTTGTGGCCAACTGGTTTTACACCAGTAGGCGTTTGGACAACCGGTCCAAAAACTTCACGTTTGGCAAGTGAACTCAATTCTGATTGAACTGCCTCTTGCCATTTTGGCCAATCATATCTTCGTCGACATTTTTCAACAGATTGAGGTTCCTGATCCTCAATGTCTTTCATAATATTCAGTGCAACATTATATGCAAAAACATGAGCCACCATAATCTTCGATCGATTCAAATCTATCCCATCACCAGAAGAACTCAATGATAGTTCTTTACTCATTTGAGTCTCGGGTTCCCTAATATCTTCAGGATTAATTAGATTTTGAATATCTTCATGATATTCTTTCATAGTGTCATTCTGATCATTTTTCGTGTTTCTTTTTCTAGGATTTTTATCCTTAGAACCCAATGGCCTATCACGCTTCAGGCATGTATAAGATTCAGAGGCTATGACACTAGTAGATTGTCCTTTTGGGACATCAATTCGGATAGGCACATTCTCTGCAGGGATATGTGACTTAGTTATCATTTTCAAATCATTAAATGCGTCTGGCATTTGATTTGCTATTTTTTGCAAGTGAATGATCTTCTAGATCTCCTGTTCACATATAGGGGCACATAGATCAAAATGAGATAGTGATGAAACTCTCCAAACAATTTCTCTTTTGATTTGTTTTCTCTCTCCCCCTAATTGTGAAAAATTTGTTTCATCAAATCGACAATCTGCAAATCGGGCAGTGAATAAATCTCCTGTCAATGACTCAAGATAGCGAATAATAGAGGGCGATTCAAACCCAACATATATTCCTAACCTTCTTTGAGAGCCCATCTTAGTGCGCTGTGGTGGTGCTACCGGCACATATACAGCACAGCCAAAGATTCGGAGATGAGCAATATTTGGTTCCTGACCAAATATTAATTGTGACGGGGAGTATTTATTATAATGAGTCGGTCTGAGACGAATAAGAGATGTTGCATGTAAGATAGCGTGACCCCAAACGGTAGTGGGCAACCGTGTTTTTATAAATAGTGGTCTTGCTATCAATTGTAGTCGTTTAATAAATGACTCAGCAAGGCCATTTTGGGTATGAACATGAGCTACAGGATGTTCAACTTTTATCCCAACTGACAAACAATAATCATCAAAAGATTGAGATGTAAATTCTCTAGCATTATCGAGGCGTATAGCCTTAATGGGATAATCCGAAAACTGTGCCCTTAAGCGTATTATTTGTGCCAATAATTTCGCAAATGCCAGGTCAACTTTCATTGGTGATGGCTTAGCTATCAATTTGCCCTGATAACAAGCAGCACATGAAAATTCACCACTTTCAAGAATCTTCAGGTTCTTAAGTGGATGCCCATTTGAATTTTCAATAATTCGTCTAATCATTATTGATCTAGTGTGACCTATTCGGTCATGTCAAAGCACAAAAGTACTTGAATCATTAAACTTCTGGTTTACGATCGAGTTTGCTTCAATTGTACTAATTTCTGCATAATACAGACCAGAAGACAAAGTTGATAATTTCTCCAAAACAAATTTCTGGCCGGAGACATTCTTTGTAATGGCAAGATATTCATCATTTATTTCATTTAATGTCTCAATGTGATACCCATTACGGCAGATATCTTTGAAAGTTAACAAGTTTCTTGGGGATTTAGAAGAGAATAATGCATCTTCTATAACAAGTTTCGTCCCCTTAGGCAGAAATATGGTAGCTCTTCCAGAGCCTTCAATCAATTTTGAATTGCCAGAAATTATATTAACATTTCCCCTTCAATCAATTTTGAATTGCCAGAAATTATATTAACATTTCCCCTTTTCCTACGCAAGTGAGAAAAGTATTTCTCATCTTTGAATATGGCATGCGTTGTTCCACTATCAATCACACAAATATCTTCATGATTGGTCATTGATCCAAATAAAATTTGAGGAATTTCCATATATTCTTAAAAATGAAAAAATAGACAAAGTGAACATGAAAGTAGATATTATTATTAAACAAAGCATTACACAAACTTTATTTACATAACTATGGAAACATAACTATTATAGTTAATAGTAACAACATGGATAAAAATATCTAAACTATTACAGATCCATCACCAATCAGATGATCTATTTTTCCTTCAGGGTGTTTAGACAAATCTACCACATCTAGATGCATGGGCTCAACATTATCTTCAGAAATAAAATTTACTTCGGCATTCTTTTCTGCCTTTTTGAGGTAAGCTTGATAAAGCTCAGCTAGATGTTTTGGCATATGAGAGGTATGTGACCAGTGCCCCTTTCCTCCACATCGGTAGCATTTATTTTCTGAATCTTTCTTTTGCACAACTTCATGTTTTCATCCTTCTTTTTACACTGCTGGTGGTGAAGGGTATTATTTGGTGCAAGTCAAGAATCATGATTAAAATTTCTTCCTCGACCAAGGCCATGACCACGAATGGGGCCACGACCTCTTCCATGCCTAGAATGACGAAAATTTGCCTCATTTACTCAAGGAATGGGGCAGTAGTAGTAGGTCGACTTTCATGATTTTTCATTAATAATTCATTATGTTGTTCAACCATTAGAAGATGTGAGATTTGTTCAGAATATTTCTTGAACTTCATCTTTCGGTATTGCTGCTGCAGGAGCATACTCGAGGCAGGAAAAATGGAGAATGTTTTCTCCAGCATATCATGATCAGTGATATTTTCACCACATAATTTCAACTGAGAAATAATTTTAAACATGGCAGAATTATACACCCAAATAGATTTAAAATCTTGTTGCCTCAGATGGATCCAATCAAAACGTGCTTGTGGAAGCACAACCATCTTCAGGTGGTCATAGCTATCTTTTAAATTATTCCACAGCATAAGAGGATCTTTAACAGTGAGATATTCCATTTTCAAGCTCTCATCAAGGTGATGGCGAAGGAATATCATTGCCTTGGCACGGTCTTGATTCGATGCCTGATTTTCATCTTTGATGGTGTCTGCCAGACCCATCGCATCAAGAACCCAAGACATGTAGCTTTTGCCAGATATACCTAAGGCAACAAATTCACGTTTAGAAAGATTTACCATTAATTAAGAAAAAGAAAGTCAATAGCTTCGAGGCTTTCAAAGTATTTGCTCGAGATGGTAGAGTCTCGTGCTGATAACGTGTTATAAAATAAAGACTATAAAGTAAATACACAAGAGAAAAGATAGAGAGGAATTGATTGTATATTCAACTTCTACAAATAAACTCCTATTTATAGGAGGAAATAAGTGAATTATTTGGTGGCCACCATGTAACAACTTGGTGGCCACACATACTTGATGCCCAAGTATTTTGATAGGCATCCAACTTACAAGTAAATTCATGAACAAAAATATTAATATTTACAACATCACTTTATATATATATATATATATATATATATTTAGAAAAATAAAAAGGACCAGAAAAATCGTGAGCAAATTGCTGATGTGCATCAAAGGGCATCTTAGGCGGTTAAGTTTGTTGGCGGTGGGCGGCCGGCAGTTTTCAGATTGAGCATCTCAGTGCTCTCCACGTGGCACTGTTGTATAATTTGGTAGTTGAGCTACCGACATGTTTAAAAAAAAAAAAACAGAGCTATTGGCATATCCACTCTGGGGATTTTATACTTCATTTTATACCAAGTTGCCAACAATTCTCATCTTCAAATTTGGGAGAAAATCTTTGTCAAGTTTGTCTTATACGACAATTTGCACAAAAGTTGGACATCTTCATTATTACGTCGACCAAATTGACGATTCACACAAATCAAAGAATAAAAACTTTACTCATATGATATATTTATTTCGAACTCAATACTCCCTTCGTGTCAAATTATTTATTGTGATTATTAAAAATAATTGTCCTAAATTATTTCATATTTTAGAAGTTTAAAATACGATTAATTATTTCTTTTCCTAGTAAAATTTTGTCATCAATGGAGATGACACATAAATAAAATAATTAAGAGAGATTTTAACTTAAACATAAATAAGGATAAAAGTAGTCAAATACCCTTTCTAATTTGGCGTGTAAAATAAAAAAGCGACAAGTAATTTAAGATGTAAGCATTATTTGACGGGGGCGCTTAAACCCATGTGTTAACTCACTAATATAACAATAAGTAATATACGTGAACTCATAATTTTTAAAAAATTTAATGAGTAGTTCAACACTAAAAATTAATGTTGAATGCATTAGACTTAAATTTTGGATCCGCTTTTGAATGCTAAGAAGATTTCCTGTTACAAATTTTAAACATACATAAATGATATTGATGACATGAATGAGAAAATTTTATTACAATAAATAAATTAAAGTACAATTGTAATATAATTGAGGATAATTTTTTTTAAGATCCTCATGATGATTGCTAAATTGACCATAGGATGAGGAAGTTTGCGGTTTAAACGGCTTAGTATATGTTAGGATTCAGTTGAATTAGTTGGGAAGTCAATTATGTTAGAAGAGAAACACCTGGCTCTTTTCAACAGTATTAACTATAATTTTGTACACATTTTATTTATGGGAGATTGTAAATAATAACAAAAAATCGTACTTCGTTTATATTTTTACAAGCAATTAAAATTCTACCAACAAAAACAACAACACATTCTCAGTGTAATCTCATAAGTAGGGTAGATTAAAATTCTACCAAATATGATATTAGTTATGCTAATTTTAATACATGAATAACTCTCTTCCTGACTAGCAATCAAACAACTCCTTAATGTTAGAAAAAATAGTATAATCAAATAACGAAGAAAGACATTAAGGTGTGAAAGATCACATTTTTTCGGAGATATTCCTTGTATATTCTTTAGGAAATTAGAGATGAAATTTTAATGCAGATTTTTACAGTCAGTTCGTGGAGAATTCTCTCGGTACAGAGACTTTTTAAGACCTCCCCGAGAGCGGAAGGAGAAAATTTGATTGGTTTTTATATTTATAAAACAAACTAGGCAGTGTTGGCCGTGCCAGCACGGGCCCAATACTGTAAAATTAAAAATAATATTTTTATTAACTTTTTTGGTATTTTATTTAATGAAAACTAACTTTGTTTTTGTATAAAATGACAAAGATGAAAATTAAATGTAAATGATTACCAAAAGAGGAAGACCAAAACCCATCAATCAAGTCAAATTAATCAAAATTTGCTGATTTTATTTTATAACTAGTGAAAATGTTCGCGCTTCGCGCGATGTGAATGCTCATTTTATAAAATTTATTTATTATTTTAAAAGTCAAAAATAATTTTACTATCATAGTTCTTTAAAGCATTCTTCATATCTAAGAAAATATAATGTATATCGCTAATTATTTTAGTTTTCGCACATCTCCTGAATGTACATAAATATATTTCTCAGGAGAAAGAGATCAATAATCAAATCTGTGTTCAACGAAATTTGAATATATTAGCTTTATAAAGTGTGGCTTGCAATGATATTAAAATTTGATCAGGTATGAGAAGGTGAAAAGGTCGTAAGTATTCGAGCTCTCTTTTCACCCATATATTGAGCGTTTTCAAATGCTAGATGATGCGCTCTTCAAGTTCAATATCATCCTTCCTTTTAGGTACTGTAACAGTATAATACAAGAAAAATAAATAAATAAAGTAATAACATGCGTTATTTTTTTGTTAACCATCCGGTAATCAGTAAAAAACAAAAACAAAATAAAAAATACAAAACAGATAAATTTGCACCTTTTGGCCGTTCCTCTTCTTCACATATATTTTAATTTTTCCTTTGTATTTTCATAGTTCACAAATTAATTGTTAATATCAATTCTTATTGACATCACTGTAACTTAGATGAGTTATTACATCACAAAACTCTCTTTTTTCCTTTTTACTTTGGTTTTCTTTAATTCCTCGAAAAGGCTAAAGTTGCATCACGTTTTTATTTTAGGAATCAAATGACCATGTCTATATAATATTTGTATGAGTTAGATATGTACAAATTTAAAACCATCTTAATCTGCATGAAGTTTCATGCACTTACAATTTTCGAAATTATTTATTATGGAACTGAAGTATAAAAAGTAAACTATTTTAGCGAAGAAGCAAACTTTGATGAGGAAGGAAGGATTTTTTTGTCTGGGCCTGAATGTGTTATTGCCTCGTCTTTTTTGGTATCCAACAACCTACAAAGTATTAGCTAAAGTATAAATATGGAATTGTGATGCAACAAAAAAATGGCTAAATAATATGTCCAAAATATAATATAATATGAATCTCCAATAACAAATAAAAATAAAACTTTCCCAAAAAATTAAAACGAACCTAGAGATAATTAACTATTAGCTTGAGCTTCTTCAGTGAAATGAACTCATCCCAATCCTGCAATTTCTTATGCAAGTTAAGCAATATCCCACAAGAAAATGAAATAAAAAGACAATAAAAACGAAAAAGAGCAATAAAAGAAGAAAGAGCTTTACTATGACATATATAGGCACGAAACCTAAAACGCAAAGCTTGTTTTGAAGTGAAAATTGGGTGTGTGAGTGATGCCAATATTTACAGGCCGCTGAATATGTGACTGTCAAGCTGCTGCTAACCAATGTACGCAAGTTAGAGTTCTAGGCATAATTGGGATTAAATAAAAAAGAGTGTGATAATAAAAATTGGAAAAATAAATGAGTAATTACTCACAAGTCACAAGGAAGATAACGGTAAAATTACATTTATTGGATTGATATGATGTATTAAGTGCTTTTTAATTTGAAATGGGATTAATGATCAGATTTAAATGAAAATCAGTTATGGCCTAAGCAGACTAAATGAAAATATATCATCAAATGCTAGATATGATTATATGGTAAGCATGTGTATATATACTGGGGCTCAAGATTTGGTAAAGAACCCTTCAAGTTCTTCGATTAGGTTATGGCCATTTATTTTAAGTTTTACATGCATAATGTAATACATTATTTAATTTAATATTGTAACTGTAGACTGTATTCAGCGTAGTTTGAGTTTTCAATTAGGAAAGGCAGATGGGCAAGGTATATAGGCTGCATTAGTATTTCGTTAGGTGGATAGACTTTATTGCAAATTATATTAAAATTGAGGAAATGGCCCCTTGCAAATATAACAGAGCCATGTATATAGAGGATTATATGAGGGTCATGTACCTCTATTCATTTTGTAATGACCCTTTTTAACTAATTTTCTCTAAAAAAAATTGAGGTGTAATTAATAAAATTAAAGAGTGATTTTTAGCTTTTGAATATATAGCACATTAATTTTGAAATGAGGAAAAATTTCAAAAAAAAAAGGAGAAAAAAATAAATGGTTATATGGCATAGAAAGTTGCCACATCACCTTGTTTATGCCTAGTTTATGTATATATAAAGATTGCTATTAGTATTTTGTAAGAACATATATTTTGCTACCAAAATTACTTTTAAATTAAATGTTATAACCTATAAACAATATTGCTAATTAGTTTAATAATCACGCATCTCATAAATATAGGTAAATATATTTCAAAAGAAAAAAAGAAGAGATTAATAACCAAATCTATGCCCAGTGGAATTTTAACACGTTAGCTCTCATATTCTGAATTCCCAACACAGTGGACAGTAGTACACAAATTTATTTGAATAACCAGTCCTCAGAAAAAAAGAAAAAAAAAAAGGAGAAGAAGAAAATAACAGAGTCCCAAAAACTGTAATGAAAATGAATACCTCAAATACTTGTATTTAGACTGTAATGAAATGAATACCTCAAATAGTTACTTGTACCACCAAATGATGTGGTGGGATGGGGCTGATCCTCAGGAATAATCCTTGATAGGAAGTGCCTTCCCCAAATGGGCTCTACGTTGTGCGAATTCATATTATCGAACTCCAATGCGGATATTGGACAGCGGATGGAAAACCCAAAAAATAAAATAATACTTGTATGTAGAGGTAGGTTCAATCTGACTGTGAATAAAAGTAAACTGAACCGAAATGTTTACATAAATAAAAAGGAGCAAATACAATAATATCAAAATCCTGAATTTTCATCTGCAGCAGAACCAATTTAAGAATCATCAAATTCAATAAAATATTAAAAACCCCATGCAAAAATCACAAAAACAAAAAAGAACTTCACTTGAATCTTGATGACCCAAAAGATGAACTTTTTAGGATAATGAGAATCCGATTTATGTTTATTTACATAGTAAAGTGTTTACCTTGCATATTGGAGATTGAAGGGGATCGAGCCATCTGATCAAAGCTTTGGTCTCAGAGTTCCCTTGCAAGAAAGAGACTGTTACATATAGCATATTTTTGTTTTTATGTTCAAGCTTGTAACGCTTGTAATCTTTCATAGTGACTTTTGGACTCTCAATAACCGATTGTTTGTCATTTAATAATGAATTTGGATGTTTTTTAAAAATGATTGAATGAGTGAAAAATGCCAAAAAAAATGAGAAAAAAGATAAATAGAAATGAAGGTCATAGAGAGGTGTCACATCACCTTGTCTATGCCTAGCTTTATATTATATATAGATTGAAGAACTTTTCTCTTTTGAAATCCGTTAGAAATTTATCTTTGTCTTCTTACTGCTAATAAATTGCTTGAGATCGTTGCTAGAAAAATAATACTCCTTATAGTTACTTTAACGTCCGGTACTTTATGCGGATATACTTGTTCATTAATGAGAAAAAACATCGAAAATGTTTATGAATACCTTAGAATTCAAGTCTTCTCCTACTCCGATTAGTGTGTGAAGTATTACTCTCCCTCCATTTTAACTTGTTCTATGGATTAAAAATAGTTGTCCATTTTTTACTTGTCCAGTTTAAAAAATCAAGAGATAATTTATAATTTCATACCTATTTTACCGGATAATATATAATTTCATACCTATTTTACCCTAATTTTTATTCGTTTGGAAAGTTCAAGAAATTCTTAGTACCTGCACAACTTTTACAATATGTTTTATTGATTTCAATCATAGGATGACTTAGTAATAACTAGGAGCGATATAGTAATATTGTTATTGTATTTATGGCTCCTTAAGGAGGCTGCCAAGTCAATACATGACGAGTAAAACTGGACGGAAGGAGTAGAACATTAGGTCATGGTTTATCAGTTTGGTACAATATGCTTCAAAACTTGTGCGTTTCATAAATATTTTTCAATATGTCACTTCACTAGTTCTCTTTTACTTGTTCAGTATATTAAAAATAATTTTTATTTAGCCAGCCAGTGGTGAATTCATTTTTGGACCTTGTAAACACTTGGCAATGTCCGAAGTTATCACCTTAACCGTCAGAAGCGAGATACCGAAGGCAGTGCTAGTGACAAGAGTAAATTTGTAACAAGATAGTTCTACTGGAAGGTGCGGCTGAATCACTTTATTTTCATAGAAAGCTGATGATTATTGGGTATTTTGGTTTGACACTACTTCATACCCTTAAAAAAAAAAGTTATTACATCAAATGAATGTCTTCTTTCCTTTTTTGACGGTAAAGTAAGACTAAGCTCGTGAGATTATTATACTAGGTCAAAACAAGTAGATAGGATCATTTTTTACGTCTCCATATTCCCAGTGTGGCGACATGACTCTAACAAATAAAGAAATTATAATTATTTTTAATTTTACTCTTATCATTTGAAGAATGAAGCTGTATATGTGTTAGGATTCTGTTGGTTTAGTGATGCCCTAAAGACACTTGACATCTTCCCGAAGGTTGTTTCAAAATTAACGAGTTCCAGTCAATATGACTTCCTTTATTCTCTGTTATTTGTTCAGTTCATTAAACATATATTTTCCTTTTTATTTTTTCACTTTAACAAATCATGTCGGAATTAATTATTATTTTTAATTTCATCCTTATTAGTAAATAACTATTTTAAAACTATTTATACTACTAGTAATTAAATTAGGATTTCTAAAAAGTCATTAATACGAATAATTTGGTAAAATATACACTTAATGATAAATGCAAGTTAAACAAGTAAAAAGGAAAGAAAGGAGTAGAAGTGAAATGGATGGCTCTTTTTCAAATTTTAATTCTAGATGAGTCCTTAATTTGACTCATCTACTAGAGACCGCTCTTAATTTTTATCCATGTGTACAATTTACATAAACTGTTCTAAGATGTCTAAGTCAAACTTAAAACTAGTCAAAATTGAATTGTTGAAACATTTTAATATGGATTTATGGAGGCTAAAGCATTACTCATTAGCTATGTGGCTTTGTGGCATGCATTTTTATGCTTTATATGTTTAATTTAGGCATGTGTTTGTACCACTAGGCTAAAGTCTTGGGGACGATTATAGATTCTAGATTATACACTACTAAAAAATCACCTTTCTCACTGAATGTCGCAGGAAAAATCTAAATAGTAGTGTTTTCACACAGAAAAATTAGGAAGTTCTCAGCGTTTCAATGGGAACCTGTTTTTCACAATGTGTTTTCCAAGTGAACTGGTTCGGTGGAAATGAGATGAAAAATTCTATTTTATAGCATAAATTTTTCACTGAATGTCAGTGGGAAAAAACCTCTATTTCTAGTAGTGATATAGATATTTAAAAATTGATAGAAGTGATTGATAAATTCAATGGGATGGAATCCAACGGTTGGGGGAAATAGGAGATTTTCAACAAATTAGCGAAATTCATGAAATCTACATGTTACGAGTATTATAAATTAATTCATTTATAATCACGTTAGATGGTTGATAATCACTTTAGAATGAGATTATGAGTTTGTAAGTTAAATGAGATTGAACGTTCTCAATCCACAAGATATATAAGTTTTTACACATATATATTACGTACAAGTTAAAATAAGGGGAAAAGGGTAAAAAATGCCCCTATATTTTGGGAAAAGGGCTAAAAATATCATTCATTTTAAATTTGGGTCAAAAATATTCCTCCCGCTATTAAAATTTTCAAATATACTCTTATCTTAACGGAAATTCTCAACATAACCCGATTTCATTTTTAGATCTCCTTCATTTAAACCCGACTCAACTAAATAAAAACGCATATGGGTTACCCGCTGCTGTGTCTAGTGGCTCCAAATGTAAGACTCGGGAATAGGTTGGTAGCATATGAGTTTTTTATGTAGTTGGGTCGGGTTTAAAAAATAAAATTAAATTATGTTGGAGATTTTCGTTAAGTCAGGGATATATTTGAAAATTTTAATGACAGAATCCAAATTTATAATTGAAAATATTTTTAGCTCTTTTTCAAAATAGAAAGGCTTTTTTTGACCTTTTTCCCTAAAATCTGACTACCTAAACATCGGAATATGCAAAATTCAAGCTCATTTACCTGGCACAGGAGATATTTTGGTAAATAAGATATTTTTGTAATCGAGATATTTTGCCCTCGTTTCCGTTGGTACATGAGATATTTTGATAATACGAAATTAATAATTTGCGTGTAACATGTAATGTCACTATTATTAGTTGTTCAAAAACAATTTTCTCAATGCGTGAGAGACTAAAGTCATCCACGTGTAAACGCCACTTTCAATAAAGAAAAGGCATATGAAAATGCCACTTCATAAGAATCACACCAAGAGATTCAAAATTCTAACAAAGAAATTAAGAACTCTTTTAAAATATGTGAAAAACTAAAACGAAAATAATAATTTTTTTAAAAGAAAATAGAATTAATTTAAGAAAGTGCCTAGACTTGAAATAGATTAAGATAAAGTTTAGATCTTGAAAATAA
Source organism: Lycium barbarum (assembly GCF_019175385.1). NCBI lineage: Eukaryota > Viridiplantae > Streptophyta > Magnoliopsida > Solanales > Solanaceae > Lycium > Lycium barbarum. Next base: position 110,250,562 of record NC_083346.1, on the reverse strand, counting down.
CTCCTAACAATAACAATTAGCCTAGTCTAATTGCATTTGGTAGAGAATATCCCCAAGAAAGAGATAACCTATTCAAACTGTTATTAATAAAATTGAGATGTTTCTCTTTTACACCATTTATATGTCCCAACCATTGATTTATCCTTTAATTTTCAAATATACCCTTTTAGAAAGTAACATTAAAATTCTCTTAAATCTTTAGATTACTTTTAGGGATGGGAGAAAGATGATAAATTCTATTTAATTGTTCTTCTCTGATACTCCGTTTAAACATATTTGCTTATGACTTGGCTAAAATGTGATAATTATGTTTCATTACTAAGTTTAGCTACCTATTGCTATTATGAAAATTTTGCTTCTCGCTTCCATTGCCAATTATACATGTTTTCTCATCTGTGGTTGGATGATAATTATAATAGTTAAATTAAAAGGTATTAGGAGCCTCATGTTTCTTGCTCTCTGATAATTATCTTAAGACTTCTCTTGACTATTTCAACTAGGGCTGGGCGTTCGGTATTTAGAAAGTTCGGGTTCGGTAATTCGATATTCGGTAATTGAAAGTATATACCAAATACCGAACTTTCAAACTTCGGTTCGATAATTCGGGAATCGGTAAATCAAATTTCGGTTCGGTACGGTATTCGATAATACCATTTTTTTGCTAGCAGCTGCATTCATTCATCATGTGCAAGAGTTCACATCACAACTGCCAGCTTGCCAGCTGCATTCATTCACCATTAAGCTTAGAGTTCACATTACAACTGCTAACTCCCAAAACTTAAAAAATAAAAGTCAGCACCATACGGTTCAGATATATAAGATCTTGACAAGGACATTCATAAGCATAAGAACACACGAACTACAAACCATCATAAGATCACTCTCAGAATATTATTTTCACACAACTGATGTAGACTGGACAATGTATGAAACCACCAATAACCAAAATTCTGCAGCACAATGTACAAAATTGGCTATTGAAACAAATTTAAGCAGACATTAGATAATGGTTGAAGGGAATGTTCTCTACAGCTCATTCCCATCATCATAAAATTATTTTACCTTATCATAAAGAAAATGTTCTCTAGAGCTCCTCTTGCTATAATAAATTGAAGATACAATTCACAACGCTGCAGGTACTTAAGAAAGGAAAGGATGCCAATGGCTCAACCCAAGATCACCCGAAAGTAGCAGCAAAGCACATTGGCAACCAAATAAGATTCGCTTAAATAAGACTGCGAAGTGAAGATTGGACATCAAATTTATAGGAGAACAGCAAGAGTAACTACCATTCATTTTTTTGACCGATGCATATCTATTTTTCAGTTCTCAAAGCTTTGATCTATTTAGGACCAAACTAACAAAGATGTTACCAACAGTTAGAGAACTGTACACTACAAAATCAAGCCAATATATCAGAATTGTACCTACACTACAAAGAAACACAAAATCTGCAAAATTACGAGGTTAAGCTGCACGTAATGCTAATGTCTCGCAAGATTTCATCAGTAGGCGCTTACGATGCTAACAAAAGCCTTACAAGGCCATACCCCTCCACTCTTTCTACTGATTCTGGAACACTTCTAACAACTAAAGATAGAGAAATTATGAAGCTGTTGTACTACTACTGCCCACTGTCCAGAAATTGGAAGCTCTAGTTGTGCACTCCAATTTACCATCTGTGACCATGAAAGAAACCAATTTAAGGGTATGCAAAAGACGCAAAAACTAAACACCCAGTCAAGCAGGAAAAAGAAAAAAGCAAAAAAGAGTCCACGGGATACAAATAAAGCATAAGAAAACTGTTATGACAACAAAATTTTTATTAAAAGATCATTCTACTGATTCCGGACACTTCTAAAAGACCATTAAAAGTACGCATTGTAATACCATAATATGGCTATGCACCCAGGTGAGACACTCCAACAACAAAAATAGAGCAAAAATGGCAGGTGCAACACCAGGAACATATCCTTTTACTGCAAGATATAATATGTTCATCTAGTAACAACTTTAGTGACGTTAATTGATGGTTTTTAGCTGGTATAAATAAAACATAAGCTTGATAAGTGAAGGTCACAACTCTTGTAACATAGAATTTATGGTTCTTCAGATTAATTGGCAGGAAGGGTGTTTTGCAGAACCTTTGTGGAAAGAATTCCATCCCAATTTACTCCTATCTGTGGAAATAACAGGAGCACTTTGCATTCTCACCAAGCCTTTTGTCCTGGCAATTTGATCATTAGCTCATTATAGTTAGTGAGGCAATAAAGAGGCAATGAGCCATCACCACAGCTGCAAAGTGTGTGTCAATATTTCAAGAAGTAATACATAGGTGAATTCAGAGGCTACAATTTAGCTTTCAATTACATAACTATTTGAAAGCAGCATGAAAACAAGCACTTCACCCATAAAGATGCATGATTACAAATATAATTTTTTTTAATTTCTTTAAACATGAAATTGTTACTACTTAACATAACATGGTTCTAAGTGCAACAAACATGAAACATAAGCATTTGATTATCACACAAAAGTTATGTTGACACCCAATTTTGTCCCGCCTCTCCTCCGAAATACCTATTTATACTTCTGGTATTTTGAGAAATTAAAAAATATGCATTTAAATTTTACTATAATTATTAGTCTTTTATTAACACCCACGTTTTTATTCTACTGCAGTTATTATTATCATTATTATTATTATTATTATTATTATTATTATTATTATTATTATTCTTAAATTATCATTTATTACTAATTATCATTAATTATTATTATTCTTGTTATTTCCATTATTATTATTATTATTATTATTATTGTTATTATTATTATTAATTACTAATCATTATTATCAGCGTTATTTTTGTTATTAATTATTAATCATCATTATCATAGTTATTTTTATTATTAATTATTATCATTGTTTTATCAATAATTGTTATTTATTATTATTATTATCATCATTATTATTTCTTATTATTATTATCATTATTATTTTATTATTACCACTATTACTGTTATTATTATTAATTTATTATCATTTTTGTTATTATCAATAATTGTCATTTTTTTTATTATTAATTACTACCATATTTATTATTATTATTAATTATTATCATTATTCTTATTGTTATTTGTTATTAATTATCAATATTTGTTATGTACTATTATTATTATATCTATTATTATTTTTTATCACCATTATCATCAGCATTATCATTATTACCATTATCATTATTGTTATCATTATTAGCAGTATTACTACCGCTATTTATTTGCTACTATTATTTAGTATTATTGAAACTTGCATTTCTCGACGTTTCTACCAACTTCCGCACACACATCGCATTTATTTCGCACATTTAAATGATAGCGTTTGTCATTAAATATTATAGCACGGTCATTTGCGACATCATATAATTTTTACCCGGATCTTTTTTTTATAATTACATATTTCCGTATTAGGTGATATTCTGGCACCCTTAGTACATCGTCAATCAAAATGTGTCTCTTATTCAAATTTAGAAGCCAAACTATTTCTTGCACTCAGTCCGTATTTTGACTTACCGGACCACAAATCAAAGTCCGATTAATTCCTAATATTTTTTGGACTAGACCATATGTTTTATCTCAATTTTTTTAGATCAGTCCATGTTTAATTTAATAGTCCGTTCTTTTAATACCCAGTCTAAAATTTGACCCGGTCCACAAATGGACCGGGTCCAATTCATTCTTCAGCCAAATAAGGGAAACCCTAAAGGGTTTCCCCTTCATTTTCCTCCATACCCACCGCCGCACCCCTCTCTTCTCCTTTCCCTTTCTCCCTCCTCCTTTCCCGCCTCCCTCGCCGCCGCTCCCACTTCCCCCCTTTTCTTCCTTCTTCTCCGCTCCCCACTTTCCCCTGTTCCCCGCTTCTCTCTCCTTTTCACCCACCGCACTTCCCTTCCCTTTTCTTTAAAAAAAAAACTCGAATGGAAAACACTATAAAAGGGGTGGCGGGTTGAATCGTTGAGGACAGGTTCTAGGACCCCCAAAAAATTGCCTCGCAAAGAAAGAAGATCCCCAAGGAACTAAGTTCTCAGCCGCACAAAACCCCTTGAAAAATTTGAGTCTTTTAGCCTGAAAAATTCCATAGAAACTGAAAGCCTTCGTTTTTGTCGCTAAAAAATCCCCCAAGCAAAAATTTCAATTCTATCAATCTCTTTTATTTCTGGGAATTGAGTTTTGAAGTGTTTGAGTGTGTATCGAAGGCTTCGCACCCACTTCGCTGCCCTCAAAGAAGGTAATCGCATTCGTCCTATCTTCACCTTTAATTTTGTTAAAAAAAAAAAATAGAAAATGTAGTTGTCAAGTATTTCTCATCATATATTTGGTTCAGTTGGCTGGATTATGTTTGGTCGGTTTTGTTACAAGTTGGTTTAAAACGACTAATCATACTCAGAAGAACTGTTGGATTAATTCATCAGAGATGTATGCATTTTTTTTTTTGCTTGGCTAATGTTCTGTTTTAATTATTCGTCAAAAACTGCCATGTCCTTATTTTCGATATAAGGCATGGCTTATGGAAGCTGCGAATTTAGAAAGGGAAACCTACTGATTTGTGAGAATATACAGCTTATACATGGATTTGATGTTATGCTTATTGTTGTCTTCCTGTATGTTCAATGTAATTAACTAAAAGCCATGCTTCCTTTCTGTAAGAATTCGTGTTAGGTGACCAAGTGAACCTGTTAAGTCTGTTGTAGATATAGAAGTTCTCTCGTTGTACAAGAATTTATGGCTACAACATCTTGAAGTATTTATATAGATTCAGTTGTTTTGTTCATCTTATACCATATTATAATATTGGCATATCATAGAATTTAAGCTTTAACATTTGATGTGAATTTCAAACCAGTTCTGCTAGGAATTCACTTGGAAAATCCTCTCTGTCAAGAACATACTATGATATGATTAGGAATTCACTTGGAAAATCCCCAAAATTATGAAGAAACATTAATGCAAGTACATTCGTAGCCTTCTCAGCACGGTTGTACTAGCTAAGTTGCCATGTATGAATGTAGAAAGAGTTCTTATCTTAATTATATCTAGATGAAGATAGTAAAAGACTGGTGTTTAATGAAATGGGACAAGGTAAATAAGCTGTAGGTAGTTAGTTGCACACATTATACCCTGTGGCAAGTGTACACTTTAGTTTGACTATTTGCTAATGCCCTTTTTTTTGCTCAGCTAGACTCCCCCAATGTACAGGGGGAGCTGCTATGTGAAAGTCTAAATTACTTGTTTTGGGTTTCCTTTTGTCTAGAAACATTCTAAAAAAAAAAAGTGTTAGTTTGCCTTTTGACTCTCAGTTTCCAGTTATATGTGCTCAATTGGCTATCTCTGTATATTTTTAGTTTTAGAAATAAAATATAAATTGGTTTATATGCTTATGTACTCACTTGAATGAAACATGGATAAGAGAGGATCTAGTGACTGCTTTTGTTGCTTTATATGTCCACAAGTATGAATCTGTTCATCCCTAGTCATTTCTATTTTAAAAGTCTCTGCTATGTTCTGTAACTGACTAATTTAGTGTATTAAATCTCAGAGTGTATAAAAGGATTTAAAAGACTGTTAATACAACTTGCAGCCTGTGAGCCTATTAAATACTTTAGGAAGATTGTAATATATGTTGATGCCCTATTTTGGTCAAACTATGATGGATGCATATTGAATGACCCTTAGCTGAATCTGTCTGCTCCCCTTTTACCCCAGAATATGTTGTGAATCATGCTAAGGGTATGATCTATGTGATGCATAGCTAGGTTTGAAGCAGCTAGGGTACAATTAAGTTTTAACTGGACTAAGAGTGATCTGAGGCCTCTTGTTTGTTTGTTTATGTTGTCCTCCCTGACTCTTGGCACCTGGCTTTTTTTTTCTGTTTATATGTGTTCATCCAAAAAATAATTATAAAAATAGGATCCCAGTATGGTATACATCCAGCATTCATACTTTGTTTAGTTCTTGTGCGAGGACATTCTGATGTAGTTTCTTTAGTGCTGTAAGCCATTGGCAGTGATGATACATGATTATAAATACCAGTATACTGCTTAGTTAATATAGAAATGGCATTGGACAGCATGCTATAAATATCCTGCCCAGATTTAGTAATATGTTGCAATATGTCATGCTCAGATTTAATATGCGGTGCGCATATACTTGATCTATATCCCGAGCATCTTTATGTGAACAAACATGTATTAGCAGGTTCAATCTAGTTGTTTAAATTCCGTGCATTGTCGTGAATACATTTCAGCTGTTTGTATATATATTTTTATACATTACTGGTATATCTTTATTTGATCCAGCTATGAATATACATGAAGTATACCTAAACATACATAGTATATACACAATCTGGTGATTTGTTTTGAGTTTATATTCATATGTTTAACACCATTTATTGATCATGTGCTAATCCTTTTCCTTTCATTTTATGCATGATCATCGCATACGAGTCCGAAGGACTCGTTCTTCCTCCGCATTCGGTGTTGGGCCAAAGGCCCAACGAGACCTCTTCATCCGTCCATCCCTGCCCGCAGCCTAGTTTTTTTAAAAGGAATAAATCCTGGGCCAAGCCCAATTCCACACAGCAGTAGCAACAGTTCACAGCAAAAAATATTGGGCCCAAGCCCAATAAGCACGAACAGCAGCAGCCCAGTAATGAAAAAAAAAAAAAACTGCTGGGCCGAAGCCCAACAGTGAATAGTAATCCCAAAAATGGGCCGAGCCCATTTAAATTACATATTTATATGTTTATATTTGTGTAGTTAATTGGTATTGTATGACTAACTCTCTTGCGTGTGTTATTTTCTTAATTTAGATGAACTTTAGGCGAATTAGTGGACTAGTTTTAGTTATGGGTAGTCAACTTAAAAAGAACTGACAATTAATTTCACAAACTATTTCCTTCCCTTCATGCTTTTATTTAAAAATGATCAATTTATAAAATAAATGATATGACCATATATATGTTCTAAATTAAAGGATTCACATATTATTATCTCGAGAATTTTGAAACACCACTAACATACAAATAAGAATTAAAGATCTTTGAATTTCTAAAACGCAAAAAAATCAATCAATGCATCATCGTTTAGTTTGTTTCAAATATTTGTTAAAGCATTACGCAAACTCGTGTTTTCTTTTTTGCTTATACATTTCATGCAAGTTCTATTAGCATCATTAATTAAAAATTTTGCGACATTTACAAGTTATTTTCGTATGATATTTGCAGTTTCTTTTACGCAAATTATTACATTTTCTACAAATTTTATTTTTTGAAAACAACACTTTTTCCTATATTCCAACCTTAATAATATCTACAAATTTTATGGCATTCGAAGTCTCCTTTTATACAAATTATTATCTTTCTTTTTTTCATAAGTTTTATTTAGTATTTTTTCATAAGTTCTATTTCAAATAGCATGTTAAAATTCCCTCTTATGCTAATTATTAGTCCCCATTTTGACAACCTTATTACTTGAAGTCTTTTCTTTTTATAAAATGATACTTAAAATCCTCTTTTTTGCATAAATCGCTATATTTTAGTCTTATCTGCATAAACTATTTCCTTTTAAAATTTGATACTATATCCAACATTGATTAAGTAACCTAAGTTTAGTCGGATAACCGTGAGTTAACGGATTCTAAAGGATGCCTAACCCCTTCCCTTTAGGATAATATAGAACCCTTACCTAGAATCACACTGGTTAAGCAGACTATTAACAGAGGTTTAGTTTTAACTTTACCTTAGTTAATAATTAGGTGTCCTAATTCACTGTAAAAATCAATTAGGTGGCGACTCTTTAAAACAAAGCAATATAGGAATCTCCAATATGTTTGTACTCCGCTTCGACTCCGGTTTAAAAGGGGTATAACAAGTTACACTAGTAAAATTAAGCAAAATATTAACATATGAATCGATTTCTAACTCAAATTTGTGGATCAGAGAGCATTCAACTGTTCGATACAATAAACGCATTCAACAGCTGCAGCATAACACACATCGCAATAAGCAAAGCAACTGAGAATTTTAGCTCAAATTCAGCAAAAAGCATCTATTCGGCTAATTATTTTCAATCCGATTACTTATCTTCTAGATACAATAAAATACGCAGAGAGATAGGGGATTGAACTCTTAATACAGTATCAAATCGCCTGCTTACAAAAGTAATAGATTCAACTACATGAATAATAATTTCAGCAAACAATTTGAAACTAATATTCAACGATAAGCTTATGGATCAGAGAGCATTGAAGTTCAAAATCTCAATCTTACCTGAGGCATCTTGCGATTAAAAATCAAGAACGAGGGAATCTTTTGAGCTATCAACCATATCTAAAAAGAATTTAAGATGTGTCAACAATTAAACTAAGTAAAAATATATAAAACAAAATACAAAAACTGAAAAACATACCAAGTTAAAGTTTCATAAGATCATTAAAATCTTTTTCAACATTTACGGGATAAGGCTCATTTCGACGCCAATCTTGAAGACAAATAACAGCTTGGACCAATTTCGGAGTCAAAGAACTCCTAAATGAATCAAGAATACCGCCCTCGGTGCTAAATGCACATTCCGATGCCACACTAGAAATAGGAATTTCCAACACATCATGAGCCATCTCGGAAGGAATTTTATATCTAGGAGAATGAGCTTTCCACCATGATAAGATATCAAAATTATCCTCATCATCATTATCATCATCATTCGGCTCTAGTTCTTCACTAAGATACTTTTCCAACTCCGACTTACCACCCAAACCTGTACCATCTTGTTTGTTCCTCTTCATTTGGATCCTATTTCTCACTTTTTCTGATTTTGTGCTAGTGTTAGAGCTAGATGAATCTGATGTCTGACCCGATGAATAAGAGAGAGAAGATGTGGGTCGAGATGCATTAGAGAATTTTGCTACATACTCTTCAAACATAGATTCATGTAAGTCACCACTTCATCTTTTATTTCACTCCCCTTTTCATCTCCAAACATATCCTCGAGTACGGCGCCAACATACTCAAGTTTGTTACGAGGATCTAAGATAGAGGCAATAAAAAGCACTTTATTCATTTTTTCAGGAGTACCCCAATACTTGACAAACTTTTCTATCATTTTTTCTCCCATTTTTGCCAAAGAAGGATCATCATCTTCCATACACTCTCTTAAATGATTGTGAAGCTCAACTATATCTTCAAAGTGACCACTTGGATTTTTAGGACAAGTTTTCAAATGTTTATTCAGTCCACTTGTTCCATTTTTAGTTGCATCAGCTAAGAGAACTTTATCACAATAGTTGCACTTTGCTTTATTAATTCCATCTTTTATGAGCTTATCATAATGCGGCCAAGCAGCAGATCTTGGTTCTATAGCTTTCCTCTTCACAGTCACTGGATGTTGTTCAACTTTCGGTGTTGAATAAAGAGACTCAGTAATAGGTGTGCTTCCACTGACATTGGTTGTTCGACTTGCTTCATCTTCCATCTAAACATAGAAGAGATTACAAATGTTATAAGACATAAATTGCAAAGGCTTAAGTATCATTTCTACTTAACATAACATGGTCACTTTATTTTACTTGTTTTCTGCTTGCTGCAAAAAATGTCATGTAGCATGTTAATCCAACTGTTAAAGTATAAAGCTATTGAAGGCAAAAAAGAACTTTTGAACTCAAGCTATTCTCACGAGTTTTAGCTCTTCTTTAATCAAAAAAGAAGGATATTTTCCCCCAAATATCAGGCTTAACAGAATAACTTATTTTCTTTAATTTAATTTTTCTCACTGGAAAGCAAATCCCAACTGATCACACCCAAAAAGAAAAAAGACAAAAAAAGGAGAAAATCTTCAACCCATTTAATTTCCCAGAAACGAAAGAGACAATTTTAACAAATATCTTTCTTTCTTTCTCTCCCAAATACTACTGCTATGGATACTATCCATTCATATCTTTCTCTCCCAAAAACAACAACAACGAAGCATTGGAAGTGTAAAACAAAACCAAAAAATACAATACGGAAGCTATTAAAGAAGCTTAAATTAGTGAATCTCACCATTGTTTTCTCCTTGAAGAAGGAATGAGAAAAACCTAATGTGAGAAAAGAGACTTCGCACTTCGCAGTTGGAGCTGAGGTGATATCATGATTAGTGATTACCAGACTTGGGGAGATTTTGTGTGAAGTAGAACTGATGGGTGATGTGGCCGATGGGTATACAGTGTTAGGGATTTACTGTGAAGCACTGAAGGTGAAGTGTTAGGGATTTACAGTGTTAGTATTGGGACTTTTACTCCTTTAGGCTATTGGATTTCTGGATTTGGGCTGGACTACTGGACTTGAAATGTTTTTACAATGGGCCTTTAGCCCTTTACTCCTTTAGGCTGTACAATATTGGTATTAATTTCGGTATTCGGTATTTACCAAATTACCGAACGGTATAATTGTAAATACCGAATACCGAAATTGAAATACTAAATTTTATATTTCAGTACCGAATACCGAACCAAAAATCGAATTACCGAAATACCGAAATAGTCGGTTCGGTTCGATAATTCAGTTTTCGGTATTTTATGCCTAGCCCTAATTTCAACTGTTTGTTCACGTTTTATTTATTTATTATTTTGTTTCTATAATTGTCGACTTGTATATACGGGTAAAATCGAGGATATGGACATGCTCGGTTTCCCGTTGTCATGGTTATGTTCGGGCAGGATACGACTGGCTTATCGAGGATAAGGCTCCAAGCTCGATCCAGGAATGAGGCGTTAAAACAGAGGCGGTTAACCACCATGAGGAGAAGACCGGAATATCCGCCCTCAACCGGATATTTCGGCATCAATCTCGGCAACAGCTGTGACCAGATTTCTTTTCCTTACTTAGGATTGTACTAGGGTTAGAACTCCTCTATTATATAAACAGGAGGCCCCCATTCATTGTAGAGGGTTCCGCGACATAAAGAAAGAGAGAATTCATGTACTAAAGCAATAGAATCATCTGAGTTCATTCACATTTTCTAAGGTTGTCTTCATTATTCATTGTGTAAACACCCAGTCAAAAGGGTTCGACCTCGGTTCCGATACCCGAGGCCAGTTATCATTAATATTTGGTCAGATCTGCACCTTTTATTTACTTATTCGTTTATCTTGTAATCTCATCTCGAATTGAATTGAGTCACGTATCTTTGGCATCACGCATAAATTTAATTGTTTTCCATTTTAAGGTTAAACAGTTTGGCGCCCACCGTGGGGCCAGAGATAGTAGTGGCAGTTTAATACAAAATTTTGGTTACACTCGATATTTTACATTTGTTCTTTAAGGTTTGATTTCAGGTCTACCAGACATGTCAGATTCCAATTTCGTCAACTCTCAAGTCGAGCCAAGCCATCACGAGCATAACGTCGGGGGCATACCTAATAACAACGCGCCCCCTGTTAATCCTGTTCAAGCCGGATCATCGGTGGGCAACGTACCGGCCGGCGAGAATAACGGAGCCATGCTGTAACAGCTCCAAAACCAGTTAGACATGGCTATGGCCTAATTACAGGCCCAGTAAGAGATCATAGCACAATTGCAGAACCGAAGTCAACCACCTGATATTGCTCCATCGGAACAGACCTAGGATACGAAAGAAAGGCACGTCCTTCGGAATAATAAGAATCACCTCGGGCAGAGCGGCGAGCTGATAAGAATGCTCGAAGAATTGACGAAACGAGTCGAGTCCGGCGAAAAGAAGATAGAGGCGAACGATAAAAAGGTGGAGAACTACAACTCGAGGGTCGATCAGATTCCGGGGGCCCTACCGGTGCTGAAGGGACCGGATTCGAAAAAATTCGTTCAAATGCCATTTCTGACGAGTGCGGCGCTGATGAAAATCCCAAAGAGATTTTTCATGCCCGATATCCCGAAGTATAATGGGACAACGGACCCAAATGAACATGTGACTGCATATACGTGTGCTATTAAGGGCAATGATCTCGCCGATGACGAAAGGGAATCAATGTTGCTTAAGAAATTCAGGAAACCCTATCAAAGGGGGCAATTATTTGGTATCATAACTTGCCCAAGCATTCGATTGATTCATTTGCCGTGCTCGCTGATGCTTTTGTCAAGGCCCATGCTGGGGCCATCAAGGTCGAAACCCAAAAATTGGACTTGTTCAACGTCAAGCAGCGAGATGACGAGACCCTCTGCGAGTTTGTGGCTCGATTTCAAATGGAACGCATGGACTTACCTCCGGTCACTGACGATTGGGCCGTTCAGGCTTTCACTCAAGGGCTCAATTCAAGAAGCTCGATCACATCTATGGAGCTAAAGCAAAATCTGGTAGAATACCTGGCGATCGCCTGGGCTAATGTACACAACAGGTATCAATCAAAGATCAGGGTCGAAGATGATAAGATTCTGAGGGCCGCTTCAGTATCATGGCATTCTGGTAAAGAGAATGATCGATCGAAGAGAACGACAGATCGGGATTCCAGATCATCATATGATAGGTATCAACCTTACCCGCTCGATCGAAGGGGAAATGGGCACAACAGCGAATCAGGCAAGAATGATAGGAGGAATGGTCGAAGGAACGATCGAGGCCCAAATAGTCATGGACTGATGAACAGAAATGTTGTCGATAGAGCCGCGGGAAACAGAGAAACTCCAAGGTTATCCGAGTATAATTTCTGCGTCGATGTAGCGACAATAGCGGTGTCCGTTATCCGTAACAGAGAAACGAGAAATCCAAGGGCAATCCAACCTGATCCAGAGAAGCCAGATAAAGCCTTATTTGCAAATACCATCACACCCACGGCCATCGAATCGAAGATTGTCGGCAGCTGAAAGAGGAGGTTGCCCGTCTGTTCAATTTGGGACACCTTCGAGAATTCCTAAGTGAACGAGCAAAAACTCACTTCAAGAATGTGGAATCTAACAAGCAGGATAGACCGGAAGAGCCTCAGCAAGTGATACAATAACTATGGGAGGAACGGACGTTCCCATTGGGCCGGTTGTAAAACGCACCAAAATTTCCATAACAAGGGAAAAATGTATTCGGAATGACAACCTCGACGGTCCCATCTCGTTCAGTAACGAGGACATGGAAGGCATCGCTCAGCCTCATAACGACACACTGGTAATATCTGTCCTTGTCAATAAATTTAGAATCAAACATGTGCTAATTGATCCAGGTAGTTCAGCTAATATCATCCGATAGAGAGTTATTGAGCAGCTGGGACTACTAGATCAGATCGTGCCAGCAATACGAGTCCTCAACGGATTCAACATGGCCTGCGAGACGACGAAGGGTGAGATCACTTTACTGATCAACACGGCAGGAACTACGCAGCAGACAAAATTTTATGTGATAGAAGGAGACATGGGATACAATGCATTGCTAGGAAGACCGTGGATTCACCTCATGAAAGCGGTCCCTCAACTATGCATCAGGCATTGAAATTCCCGACCCCAGAGGGTATCAAAACCGTCCATGGTGAACAACATGCCGCAAAGGAAATGTTCGCGGTCGAAGAATCTGTTAAGACTACAAAGGTGTCGGATCGGAACAAAGGGGAGGGTGCCAAATAGCAATCACAGATTCCGATCTCGGAGTCCTCGGAAGATCAGAACAGAGGCACACCGGACGAAGAGTTAAGTTCGGAGTACCGAGGACCTTTGTGGTGCCCGATGATTCAGATGCCACTAAATCCACAATCGAAGAACTCGAGCAAATCATACTGTTCGCTCATCCATCGGATAAGAAGGTATACCTGGGCACGAGGTTAACCCCCGAGCTCAGGATAAAATTTATTGAATTTCTTAAAAATAACTCAGATTGCTTTGCCTGGTCCCATTTAGACATGACAGGTATCCCACCGGATGTGACAACACACAAGTTGAGTCTGGATCCAAGTTTTCCTCCCGTTAAACAAAAGCGGAGGCTGCAGCCCGAGGTAAAACATGCATTCGTCAAAGACGAGATAACCAAGCTCCTTAACATATGGTCCATTCGAGAGGTAAAATACCCAGATTGGTTAGCTAACGTTGTAGTAGTGCCTAAAAAGGGAAATAAGTTTAGAATGTGCATAGATTATAAAGATTTAAACAAGGCTTGCCCGAAGGATTCATTTCCTTTACCCAGCATCGATCGCATGATCGACGCTACATCGAGTCACGATACACTAAGTTTCCTCGATGCCTATTCCGGGTACAACCAAATACAGATGGACTCGGAGGATCGAGAAAAAACCTCTTTCATAACTAGGTTTGGCACGTATTGTTATAATGTAATGCCCTCCGGCTTAAAAAATGTCGGTGCCACCTATCAGTGGCTAGTCAACCGCATGTTTGAACACCAAATAGGGAAATCAATAGAAGTTTATATAGATGACATGGTCGTTATGTCCCTGCGAGCAGAGGACTATTTGAAATATTTATAGGAAACTTTCAGCATATTAAGGAGGTACAACATGAAGCTGAACACGGAAAAATGTGCCTTCGGTAATGGATCGGGCAAGTTTCTTGAATTCATGGTATCGAATCGGGGGATCAAAATCAACCCGGATAAGATAAATGCAATTGAAGATATCACCGTGATAAACGACATCAAAGGGGTACAAAGATTGACAGGACGGATAGCTGCCTTAACCTGGTTCATCTCCAGATCCTCGAAAAAAAGTCATCGATTTTTCTCGTTGCTAAAGAAAAAGACTGACTTTGCATGGACCCCCGAATTTCAGATGGCCTTAGCAGAACTCAAAAAGTACTTATCAAATCCGCCTCTACTCCACAAGCCAAAAACGAACGAGTAGTTGTATTTATACTTGGTGGTGTCTGAGATAGCGGTAATCGGTGTCCTGATTCGAGAGGAGAAAGGTACGGAATACTCGGTTTACTATGTAAGTAGAACCCTCGGTGACGCTGAAACCAGGTACCCACATTTGGAAAAACTCGCTTTGGCTTTATTGAGTGCATCTAGAAAATTAAAACCTTACTTTCAGTGTCATCCCATATGCGTCGTAACGTCGTACCCCCTAAGGAATGTCATGCATAAATCCAAACTCTCAGGTCGACTAGAAAAGTAGGTTGTGGAGATTAGCGGGTATGACATTGAATACAAACCTCAAACTGCAATCAAATCCCAAATACTGGCGGATTTCGTGGCCGATTTTGCACCGGCCTTGATCCCCGAGGTAGATAAAGAAATGCTTATTTCCTCAGGGACTAGTACGGGAGTCTGGACTTTTTACACAGACGGTGCGTCGGATTAGGAATCGTTCTCAAACCTCCCTCGGGTGACGCAATAAGACAATCTATTAGATCGACTGATTTAACTAATAACGAAGCCGAGTATGAGGCTATGATTCCAGGTTTAGAACTGGTTAAAGGCTTGGGAGCCGAGATCATAGAGGCTAAATGTGATTCTCTCTTGGCAGTCAACCAAGTGAACGGAACCTTCGTAGTCAAGGATTATCGAATACGGGATCAAAATAATGAGGCATATGCCCTAGCAAATCTAGGATCCTCGGTAGAATCGGATGGGTTCAATTCCGGAGCTGTGGTGCAGTTGACAAAATCGGTCATAAAGACCGGCCACGCTGAGATAAACTCGACCAGCCTCACTTGGGATTGGAAGAACAAATACATAGACTATCTTCAAACAGGAAAGCTACCATCTGATGCCAAGGAATCAAGAGCCCTCCGAACCAAATCGGCTAGATTTTGTTTGGTCGATGGCCAGTTATACCGTAGGTCGTTCAACGGCCCCTTTGCGAGATGCCTAGGACCAGGAGAAACCGACTACGTTCTGAGGAAAATTCACGAGGGGACTTGCGGAAACCATTCGGGAGCCGATTCATTGGTTCGCAAGCTGATCAGAGCGAGATACTACTAGAACGAGATGGAGGAAGACGCCAAAACCTTCGTTCGAAAATGTAACGAATGCCAAAGGCACACCCCGTCAATACACCAACCCGGGGAGGAGCTCCATCCGATCCTTTCCCCATGGCCATTCATGAAATAAGGTATGGACATAGTAGGGCCTTTGCCATGGGCCCCAGGTAAGACGCAATTTATTTTACTTATGACTGATTATTTCTCTAAATGGGTTGAAGCTCAGGCACTCGAGAAAGTTAGGGAAAAAGAGGTTATTGATTTCATTTATGACAATATAAACTATCGATTCGAGTTACCCGCAGAGATCGCGTGTGATAACGGGAAGCAGTTCATAGGCAGCAAGGTCAGCAAGTTTTTCGAAGAATACAAGATCAAGAAGATCTTGTCCACCCTATATCACCCGAACGCGAATGGCCAGGCTGAATCTACCAATAAAACTATACTGCATAATCTAAAGAAAAGACTGGCCGGCTCTAAGCACCGATGGAAGGAGGTTCTGCCCGAAGTTTTATGGGCCTACAGCACAACGGTGAGATCAAGCACCGGGGAAACTCCGTTCTCCCTTGTATACGGAGCCGAGGCCCTAATACCCGTCGAAGTCGGTGAACCAAGCTTAAGATTCCGATATGCCACTGAGGACTCAAACCATGAAGCAACGTCTGCTTGTTTGAATCTCGTGGACGAAAGGAGGGAAGCTGCTCATATCCGGATAGCCGCACAAAAATAAAAGATGCAAAGATATTATAACCGAAGGGCCAACTTCAGGCACTTTCAGATTGGAGACTTGGTACTGAGAAAAGTCACAATTCATACAAAGAACCCTCACGAAGGGAAACTAGCCCCGAATTGGGAAGGACCGTATCGAGTCACTGGAATAACCGGAAAAGGTTTCTATCGGCTCGAGAACGAAAACAGACAACAGTTGAAACACAACTGGAACGTGGCACACCTAAAGGGGTATTATTGTTAAAGGTATGAATAACTTTTCTTTTTTATTTTTCTCCTCTGTTTATCTAACCACGCAGGGATACAACCCAAGGAACATCGGAGCAGCACAGTGAAAACTGGAAAGTCATAGATTTAGGACTGAAAGCACGTGTTGCACTCTTTTTCCCTTCGACTGTTTTATCCCGAAGTGGATTTTCGGTAAGGTTTTAAATGAGGCAGTGTTGGACAGTGTGCTACGCGAATAGAGCCGACTGATCAAAGACCGGGGAGTGGAGATTGCATATATCTTGCTAATAGTACCCGAGCCCTCATACCTTGGACTGAGTACTAGGGAACTACTATACCGTGGGCTAAATGATAACTATGTAAAGGCCAAGGCTTAGACGATAGGATCAGATGTAAGGACCAAACGATCGATTGAATCGTGTCCAATTAGGTCGGCCTTGGCATGGTAACGATAGCAGTCACATTGACAACTATGTAAAGCCAAGGCTTGAACGATAGGATCAGATGTAAGGAACAAACGATCGATTGAATCGTGTCCAATTAGTTTGTTCTAGCCACGGCTTGCAGATACATCTCCGGTCGGTTTATTAATAAAAATCTTGCTTCGATCAAAATGATCCAATATTGCCAAATACTAAAATACTATGGCCTAAGCGGTTAAAGACTACGGTCTAGAAAACATACGCAAGCTTGAAAGATTATAGTCTAAGCGATTAAAGATTATGGTCTAAAAACACAAAAAATATTGTGATCCGGTCTGTCTTGCAATTTATAAATAAAGCAACGATAAAAGTAAACACGGACTGAAACCCGATCATGAGCCATTACCACTTGAATTCTATTCTAGCTGAAACAGTAAGGCAAGCCAAAAACAATGGCATAAATCGGACAAACAACGAACCGAGGAATACTTTGTAAAAGGCAACAAAAGGCGATTAACAGGCCAAATGAAGATCTTTCTTTTTATTTATACATATACATAGAGGATTTACAAAGGCTCAAGCTAGCGGCCTTAAAATAAAAAAATAAAAAATAACAACAAAAAAGACATAAGGCCCCTGAGCCTAATCTTCACCCGATCCCTCGGTTTCTTCCCCGGCTGACTCAAGGTCAATATCTGAATCCTTAGGGTCGAATATAGCCTTTGCTTCCGCTTCGAGCTTCTTGGCCTCCTCGATCAGATCTGATAAATCCACTCCAGTGGCTTGAACTTCTTCGAGGGTTTCTCTTCGGGATAAACACCGCACGTACTTGGCTCGAAGATTACTGGCCTTCTCGGCAGCAGTTACGTCGGCCTTATACTGGTCTAGCATATCGTCATAACCCGAGATTTGGTCAAGAGCCTTTCCATGTTCAGTCTGCAGATCGAGGATGACCCGGCCTAGTCTATCCCTTCCAGCCTCGTCCGTAGCAAGTGACGAGCTAAGTCCGTTTACTTGCTCCACCGTCACCCGAAGCTGCTCTCTGAGAACATCTCGCTCAGCTACAACACCAATTATCTTCTCTTGGAGAGAATTAAACTCGGGTTTGATCCAATCAAGCTCCGCCCGAAGTTGATCAATCTAGCTAATGTATGCCCGGGCCTGAGAAGGAGGGGCATTAACATCGGCTATTAAAGATTTATTGTAAACTTCGAAGACCCTTACCTTCTCTGCCAACTGGTCATGTTCCTGCTTAGCCTCGGTACTATCGTTTCGAGCCGCTGCTAAATTTGATTTAAGGATAGAAAGGTCAGGGAGAGACGAGATATATTCCAATTTCTGCCCATACAGATCCATGAGCTCGTCCACCTCCTGGGTTTTCCTTTTGAGCTCCTCCTTGAGCCGATCCACTTCGTTCCTAAACCGATGGAAGCTTACATGATGAAGCACGGAGGCCTATAAGGGAAAGAGGAGCAATTATTAAAATGAGGCATGAATTAAAGCTAAGTAAAAAGAGCGTAGGAACAAGACTTACTCGATTCAACGCCTGCTGAGCCTCATTGAAAAGGCAGGATTCGCTGACTTCAGCCGTCTTCTTACGATCCTCTTGGGACACCAAAGGGTACAGATAGCTGGCCTCCCCGACCGGCCCCGATAACATGTTCATATCGGCCGGCACCTTGAAAGAGATTAGCCTCTTCCGATTCGGGTCGATACTAGGGGCAGGAAAGACTTTCTCCAATCTAGGACCGGAATTAACCCCGAAACGGTTGGCCACGGTGATGGATAAATGCTCGAAGCTCGACATGCCAGGAACGGGTATTTCATAGCTCCCATAACTGGTTGCCCTTCCGACCCCGTTGACTCATCGGTCATCTTGCCTTTGGCTTTATCAACATCAGCCAAAATATCCACCAATTGAAGGGGAGAGTCTTGTATGTAAATTATTGTTTCAGACGAGGCCACAACTTGTATCGGAAAGACTGAACCAATACCATACAAAGGAGGAATGTTAAGTACCTTTGAACCCGGTACGGAAGAAGCTGCCTTCGATTCAGCGACTACGGTTGGAAGCCTTCCCAAGCTTTGAGTGGGAATTTGCTCCGTCATAAAGTCTTTAGATGTCCCGACCTTCGACCTGATGCTCCCTACGTCCGTCGGTCTCAGGATATCCCTTGAACCCGCCGGAATCGGATGTGAGCTTTCCACCAAGGGTGGAGTAATCTCAGCAGAATCGGTCAGCTCTTGATCGAGGAGCTCATTGGTAAGTCGGTGCTTGCCCGATACCTGGTCTTCATCATCGGAATGATCTGATAATTGATCAGCGACATTGGCATCCAGAGCGCGGGCCGAGACATCTTCCGAAGAGGTATCTCTGATGGTGAGCCTCGATCTTTTCCTGGCCTCGGAGGGAGCTCGAGAAGACTCGGAGGACCGTCTCTTCCTTCTCTCTGCCATGTCTCCCTGATCAGGAGCTTCGATATTTTGCTCATCGGCTGAGGCCTCAGCAACCTCCTGACCCCGAATTTTGGTAGCCTTTGATAGACTTGTAAAGCAAAGAAGAACAGTTTTAACTTATCAAAAATAGCATAAAGGATAAGGAAGACGAAACAGCGCTCTAAGGGAGGGACTTATCATGATTTTCGGCCTCCCACCGGGATCGAGACAAATGTCGCCAGGTGCGGTCGGCATAAGTAAGTTGGGAACAGATCTTCCCGAAACATTAATCAATGTTAAGAACCGCACCAAGGGTTCGAACAAGTGTTATGTACACACGAGTAAATTAAGGGGTCAGTGTAGGTGCAGACATATGATCATATCATACTAAAGTAAAGTTACTTATGGGTTGGGTTCCATTTCTCAAGAAATGGAAACTTTTCAGCTGGAATCAAATCCTTTGTCCTGATTCGGATAAATCTGTCCTACCAGCCTCGGTCTCTATCTTCGTCCAGACCGGAGAAGGGAGCCTTTCTAGCTCGTTTGGAGAGTTTAATCATACCCCCTCGGAAGACACGGGGACTATACATCCGGAGTAGATGGTGCACCGTGAAGGGAATATTCACGTTTGTAGTGAAGTAACAGAGAAGTACAACGATCCTCCAAAATGACGGATGAATTTGCCCGAGGCAAATATCATACCGTTTACCAAATTTCACTACCATGGGATCGAGTGTGCTAAATGTGAAAAGGTAGGTATAAACTCTTAAATACCCTTCTACGTAGGTCGTTATAGCTTCAGTCTGATTGGGAATAACGACCTCCTTACCCTTCCACCTCCAATCTGCCTTGACCTGTTCGAGTTTACTCAAGGGTATCGTGCACAAATAATCTGATATATCAACACCTCGATCCCATTGTTGAGAAGGTTTCTCGACCTTGAAATCCCAGATGGTCGCATAATCTTGAGGAATGAAGTCCATCAGTACAGGCTCCGGTTTTGGAACCGAGAAGGTCTCGCCGATTTTAGCTTTTGAAGATTTGCTCGTCATTACGGAAATATGAAGGTATAAAGGTTTGTATGAATGTTTGAAGATTGGATAAATAACTGATAAGGAGATATGAAGATTTGAAGATATGAGGGTTAGCGTATCCAAAGCACACAAAGGTAAAATTCTCTTTGGTAAAAGTCAGAAAGTGAAAAATGAAAGAGAAAACTTGATTTTATAGAGTGGGGCTGAGACGGTTCACATTCCGTAACCGTCTTCAGAGCCAACCGGGTCTCGACACGTGCCGATGTCAGAATGATATGACGGATATGACCTTGATCTTATCTAACCACGAGAAGCGTACACGAGAAGGAACCGGGTCACCCTCTAGATCAACGGGGCGTACGTGAGCAAGCCGGCCTCTCGATGAGACCTAGGTCGGTTAACCACCATGAGGAGAAGACCGGAATATCCGCCCTCAGCCGGATATTTCGGCATCAATCTCGGCAAGACGGCAACAGTTGTTACCAGAATTCTTTTCCTTACTTAGGATTGTACTAGGGTTAGAACTCCTCTATTATATAAACAGGAGGCCCCCATTCATTGTAGAGGGTTCCGCGACATAAAGAAAGAGAGAATTCATGTACTAAAGTAATAGAATCATCTGAGTTCATTCACATTTTCTAAGGTTGTCTTCGTTATTCATTGTGTAAACACCCGGTCAATAGGGTTCGACCTCGGTTCCGATACCCGAGGCCAGTTATCATTAATATTTGGTCAGATCTGCACCTTTTATTTACTTATTCGTTTATCTTGTAATCTCATCTCGAATTGAATTGAGCCACGTGTCTTTGACATCACGTATAAATTTAATTGTTCTCCATTTTAAGGTTAAACAACTTGGTTGTTTAAGAAACTATATAATAGAAAAAGGAAGGAAATCATATGGTTTTCTAATTTTTTATGCTTAAATTCAAATGCAATGGCTACCAATTTCCTTCATTTTGCTTTAAACTATATTAAAATATGTGATATTTCATCTAAAAGCTTAAGTTATTATAAATAGTATATTTTTATTTATGTAATTATATTTTTAACACGTCACTCACATACGATTTGAGTCCTTTTTATAAGCCACGCATGTGATTTTTATTTATCATGAATGATGGTGAAATTTGAAACCAAAACTTCTACATGCTCTGATATAATATTGAGGTGTTTAATCATCTTATTTAAAGGTTCAAACTATTAGAAAGATCACATTTTAGTTACATAATTATGTTAATGTGGTGAATTGACGATTACTTCATGTCGGGTTTTATTATCAATAAAACATCTTAACTTTTATCATAAAAATAAGTTAAAACGAAGTTTTTAGGATATAAAGTGATGCAAAAAGTAATTAAGAAAGTAATAATTTCTTAAAATAGCATAAGAAAAGAGAATTCTTATTTCTCAAAACGCAACGTTTAGTTGAATAGTAATGGCAACTGAATTAATGCGGATAACAAGGGAAAGCAAAGGAAAGATGAATCAATAGTGGACTTTATCAAACAGTGGGGAGCACTAAATTTAGATAGCAAGGATCGCCTCTTCAAAAAATAGGCAAAAGCAAATCAGATTGTTTTTCTGAAAAAAATAATTTTTTTTATAAAATATTACTACACAATACCGAGAATGTACTAAGAAATTAGCGTTATATTAACATTAAAATCGGTATGATTCGATATTTTTAAGTTCGGTTTGGTATTTTACGGTGCGATATATCGGTAACCGTAGTTTATTCGACTTCGACTTATATATACTCATATAATAGAAAATTATGGCTTGAGCTATTCAAGAAACTCTTCAATTATATAATATTAACACCTTACACACGTAAAAAATATTCAGAAGAAAGTGCAATCAATTCCTTTCGTTAATCATTTAAAAAAAAAAACATTTCAATCAAGAGTAGTCAGAGTTTTAATGTCTAAACAATTAGTGTTGTACTAATACTAGTTTGAATATTTGTTAGTATATACTTCGGTATAGTGTTTCGTATTTTGATATTATTTTATAAATATCGAATATCGTATCAAATACCAAATTTTCTAAAAATACATACCAAACATTGCACCAAATTCCATAATGCCAAAATCGTTGTATCAAGAAGCTTGATTTCGGATATGATAATTGATACCTACAATTCCATGCCCACTTCTATTGATAAAAGATCAATGCAGATAACGAGTGAACAAATAATCGGCAAACCAGACCAGATTTCTTTTCTGAAAAGAAAATAATCATATCTAAAATATTACACAGTACCGAGAATATTCTAAGAAAAATTAACGTTATATCAACACTAAATTAAATTGTACATTTAGAAAAATAAAAAG
This sequence comes from Lycium barbarum, assembly GCF_019175385.1. NCBI lineage: Eukaryota > Viridiplantae > Streptophyta > Magnoliopsida > Solanales > Solanaceae > Lycium > Lycium barbarum. The sequence goes on along the minus strand of NC_083346.1, from coordinate 110,227,461 downwards.
GACCAGGAGAATTCTGCAAATGACGTGCCTCAAAGTCAAAGGACATCTTAGGCAGTTTCAGATTGAGCATCTCAGTGCTCTCCACGTGGCACGGTGTTCAATTAATGTGTACGGTTATAATTTGGTAGTTTAGCTATTCCATATCTACTTTGGGATTTTATAAATTATTTTATACCAAGTTGCCAACATTCTCATCTTCAAATTTAGAAGAAAATCTTTGTCAGGTTTGTCTTATACGGCAATTTGCACAAAAGTTGGGTATCTTCATTATTACGTCGACCAGATTAACGATTCACGCAACTCAAGGGATAAAAACTTGGGAAATAATACTTTATTTGGAGAAAATATTTATCCGAAATGATCCATATTTCTAATAGTACTCCAAATGACCCTTTTATATACATTTTTATACAAGGTTAATATATTATGTACATTAATTGTATAATGATGTATATCGTTCGTATAAACACTGTTGTAGAAAAAATTGGTTATGCGGATGTAATTTAAAAATATAGCTACGTGAATGTAACATTTTATGTTGGCTTATATATTATTGAAATTATCCGAAAAAACTTACCAATCCATACATTTATTTCGAACTCAATATTTTTAAGGCGGCGATTAAATTTATGTGTTATCAGTTAGCAATAAGTAAAATATATTTTAGCTCATAATTTTAAAGAGATGATAAGTTCAACCCCAAAATTTTAAGTCGAATACATAAGATTTAAATTTTGAATTCGTCTTTGAATGCTAAGAAGGTTGCAAGTTCAACTTTTAAAAATACATATATGATATTGATAAATGAGTAAGAAAAAAAATTATTACAACAAATTAACGTACAATTGTAATATAATTGAGGATAAATATTTTTAAGATCCTCATGATAATTGCTAAATTGACCATATGATGAGGGGGTTTAATTTTGCGGTATTAACGGCTTTTCAGTTGAGTTAGTGGGGAAGTCAAATACCCCTTAAGAAGCCTGACATCTCCAAAGGATGTTTCAAAATTTGATTGGCTGCATAGGGATTAGTCATATAAAAGTTGATTATATGAGTTAATTATGCGAGGCTTATTTATTCATATACTAATTATTTAATTTTTTATCCCGCATAATATAATATATAAATTGATTCACAACTAAATGCTACTGACTATGATATTATCTGTATTAATTTAATACATGAATAATTCATATCCTAACTAGCAACCGAATGACTCATAAATTGATAATTATCTTAAGATTGTTCTTTTCAACTTTTTTTTTTTTACTATTTCAACTCTTAATTTGTTAATGTTTTATTTCCTTATTTCTATAATAATTATCCACTTTGTTGTTTAAGAACCAATAGTAGAAAAGGAGAGGAAATCGGTTCGTTATTTAATTTTTGTATCCCGACCCAACCCACTCCCAAACTATAAAGAAAAAAAATACAATAAAGTATTAAACCGGCTCAAATTCGGATTCAATAGCTACCATTTTCCTTTCATTAAGAATTATGATTTTGTCAACGAATGCGTATATCTCATCTTGAAAATAGAACGAGAAAGCAAATTAAATTGGGATTTTATTGGGTAGCATGACAAGTTTTTACATACTCTTATCATAAAAAGAGTAAGTTGAATGAAGTTAAAGTATTTAGGAAATATTCTTAATAAATTGATACATAACTAATTATGCCATAAAGTTTCCAGGATTCTATACTTAGCTAGCGTTTGATCATAGATTTTGGAACAGATTTTGAAAATTTATCTTTAAATATTTGTTTGGCCATAGATTTTGGATCAAGTTTTTAAAATCTGTCTTCAAAAAATTTCAAGTTCCAAAAACCGATCCATACCAGCTTTTTGGGTTTTGGAGACTTCTATTCACAAAACTTCAAATTTTTTCAAGTAAAATGCATATCCAAACACAACTTAAGTTTCAAAAATCACAACTTCAAAAACTCAGATTTTCAAATTTCAAGTTCAACTTTAAAATCTATGACTAAACGGGAGCTTAACCAACTATTAAATACTACTACATATTAATTCGCTTTTAACAACTTAATTTTGTAAAAAATATAACATAAAATAAAATGCAAATTATTCTTGTTTCTCGCATCCCAATTTTTATGTAGATAATGACTGATCAAAATATTGGCAAAAGCAGATCTGATATTTTTCTGAAAATAATCAAAATTTCTAGACAACTTACAGCACAGAGTATAATTTAAAAAATTAGAGCTAAATTATTAAGATGGTCGAAAATTGACAAGGACAATTGTGTGCTTGCCACGTGGCTCAGATGGATCATAACGCGGTTAAGGTTGCAGGCGGCCGTCAGCCGTCAGCCGTCAGCCGTCAGCTTCAGATTGAACATCTGGGTGCTTGCCACGTGGCGCTGTTGTATGTGGTGTTTTATAGATGTGTATATGGTTATAATTTGGTAGTTCACCTATTGTGGCAAATCCACTTTTGGGGATTTTATACATCAACTTTATACCAAGTTGCCAACAATTAAAATCTTTGTCAGATTTGGCTTTAAAAATCAAATGCACCAAAAGGTGAGCATATCTTTGTTAATCCATCCATCTCAAAATAACTGTTACTTTAATAAAAATCACATCTATGAAGAAATTAATAAATATAATGTGAAGTTTATTAAACTATTTTTATTTATTAAATGATTTTTGAGAATTAAATAATATTAAAGAAAAATTTATTTTTATTGTTAAGGTCATAGCTGGAAACACCTATCAATTTTTACATTAAATTTTTAAGGTGACATTTATTTTAGGGCAAATTATTTTTGCTAAAGTGACACTTATTTCGAAATGGGGTGTATACTTATGATTAAACACCATTTTTAATTGAATTACATAAAGTTGACTAGGGCAATCTAACTAGTCAAAAGTTAAACACCAATAGTTGAACGAAGAGCAGAAGAGAAGGAGGTCCTCATACGGAGTCGCACACTTACTTGAGCAGTGCGGGAGACTGGGTATGTTATAGAAAGGGAAGGCGGAAGCATCGAATGGCGAAGAGAGGTGGCTCGGCAGGGAAGGAATGGGAAATAGTCAAGGATGACTTCTTTGTTGGCGGAACGAAGGGCTAAATAGCGAGAGTGATTCTCTGAGCCGATCTGGATTTCCAACGCCTCGGGAAACTGGTCGAGATGGATGACAGCACCTTTTCCCCTCTTCCTTACCGGTAGGGCAATCTTCTCTTATGGCCTTCACGCCCCGCCTGGAAATAGAAAGTTGCATAATTTCTATCTATCTACTTCTACTATAATAGAAGTATGGGTGGGGACTTAAGGATCGTCGTCGACCAAGGGTATTTTCGAATTTTCAGGATTTTCATGTTTTAAAGATATTGTAGCTAACTGATTTATACTTGCACGTTTCTTCTATTGGACAAAAAGCCCAGTCCACTTTAATTTTAATGGTGAAGAAGAAGGCATTATTTGGTCTTTTAATTTTAAGACTCATTTAATTGGGATTGTTGATATGGCCTCTTATGTGGTAATGTAATGGGACACAGTGGACAGGCCTGGCCCACGACATTGGTCACAGTGGACAAGGGTTAAATATAGGGGTAAATATTGCAACTATTTTAAAGGTAGGGGTATAAGTGAACTGATAGTATAACGAGGGGTAAATATGAACCATTTCCCAAAGTAGAGGGGCAAATCAGGCCCTTTTCCCTATATATTATTCTACTATTATAAAAGAGTGGGTTGGGAATGGAATCGTCGACCTCATATTTCTACTATATATATTATTCTACTATTATAAAAGAGTGGGTTGGGAATGGAATCGTCGTCCACCCACTCTTCTATAACAATTAATTAAAAAAAAATAAGGGTGGGGTCCATGTGAAGAAATAGGAGACAATTGCAAAAAAAATAAAAAAAAATAGGACATTTAAATAATGATAATAAGTCTAGAAAATGGTAAAGGTACGCTTAGAGAAAATTTAAAGAACAGAAATTCGGGAAAAAACAAATAACGATTTAAATTGAACACAAAAACTGCTAAAGAAGTCATAAAACCAAAAGATTTAAAACTTATACCTTTGGGTAAGGATAAAAATGCACTAATTTTAGATACATACATCTCACACAAATAATGAGGAATAACATCAAGAAGACGAAATATAAACGGTCAAGAAACGTATACACATATTTTCTTAAAATGATGAAGTTGGTCTATGCTTAAAAATTTAAGACTACAACAGATACTAACGCATGAAAGTGCTTTTCAGTGTTGTTTAGTAGAAAGAGGTGATGGCATGAAACTCGGTAGGAGAAAGTGTATTTCAAATCTTTCAATTGGAGAACCAAACCAGGAAAGTCATATATGGAAGAAGCGGACTAAGTAAAATAATTTATTGATATTTTCAATTAATTAAATTATAATACTTTCTATAATAAAAATTTCATAATTATATTACTAAAAGGTACTCTCTCTGTCCTAATTTATGTGGCATGCTTATGCCAAATCTGCCCATAAGGCATGAGTATGCTAGGTCCGGCAACTTTGGTTATTCCTTAACAAGTGTATGCCGGGTCCGGCATACACTCGACCCAAATCTTGCCTTGCGATTTTTTTTTTAATTTATGCTTGAGCGGGGGTTCGAACCCAGAACCTCATGATTTCTACGCAAAGCTAAAGGTTGCAACGCGAATGGCAAAAATTAAAGACCAGCAATATGAGGGGGCAAAATTTAAAGACCACAAATATAAGAGGCAAAATTTAAAGACCACCCTAAAAGATGGGCAATTCGCGCAAAAAAAATGAAAAAAAGTGTGGTACTATTTTTTATGTTGGACCCGTGCTTTCATCATCTAGTCTATATATACTAGTAATGATAAACTCAATTTGCGCACGGGCCCAATATATTTGTAAAGGATAAACTATAAATCATACTTATCTAACGTAAAGTGTAATAATACCATTTAGCAAAAAAAATTGTAACTGTACTCATCAAATTGCTTTAAAAATATACATATAAATAGTGATGATAGAAAAACTTAATCAATAATTTAACAAGAGTATTTAACTAAACTGGAAAAATTAAAACCTTACTACTATAAAATAATGTGCATAAACTTAATTACCCTTAAACTCACCAAAAAGGAATCGGAAAGTTGAAGAAAATTAAATAGTTTTCTCTTAAAATATTCTTTTCTTTTAAACAATTTCCTTTTTCTTATTTTTACTGAAATTGTATTCATGAAGTACTTTTGAGATAATTGTCTTCAAGTTGAAACACATATATAATGGGCTATCTTGTGATTAATGTAATTACTTCAGAAACTTTGATTAATGTAATCACTTCAATGACGATACTTTGATGGTCAAGAAACATCAAAGTAAATAGGATTTTATGCACTGACACTTGTGAATGTGTGAAAGCATTGTCACCTTCATGTGACATCAACAACTTTAATACATACCTTTTTAGGCACTAAAAAAAGGCTTAAACTTTCTTTTAGATTTAACAAAGTGCACAAGTTGCATATATCGTAATAAAGTGCAAAAGGAGGGGCAAAATGGTTACTTAAAAAAGGTGTTGTAAATAGATTATATATGAATAAACCAATGAGAACAAATTATTCAGTCAAATTATGTAAATACCCCCGGGAATAACATGCAAGCATGTTGACGGTATGCTGGCTGCTATTTCCATTTCTTAGATAGTAATGTTTCATACTTGGGCATGTAAAAGTCTTTTGTGCGAAATTGCGCCATACATGTAACAAATGTCACAATAATTTGGCTTTGAGGTGGGTCCTTTGTCGCCATAACATTCATTATTCATTTCACTTTATCGTGTTGTATCAATAATTTTTCGAGACAAACAAAGATATTTATAGGATTGAAACATATGAAACAAGTTTTTAAGTACGTAAAATGCTTTTCACCAATTCCGTGTATATTTAGCTTGATGCAATAGGAGTGTCAAGTCAGAAAACTTTATTAATGAGTCCTAATCAAGGTACCGTGAAAAGGGAAAATGGCACGTTTATGTTACTTTGTCATTTTAGATATAAATTAATTGAAAGAAATGTATGCAAGTAAAATAAAAAAGAGACCATGATTAGAAAATGTTTGGTTGATTTGCAATTATAGTTTCTTTCTTCAAAATAAAAAAAGCTAATGATGTTGATGCACTAACAATTACGAATAGAGAATTAGTTGCAATTATTACACTTGATTTTTTTCTCTATTACACTTGATTTTTTTCTCTGTTGTGATACTTTCTTTATCTTAATTCTTGGAGTTAAGTGATTGATGGTAATGTCAAACTCAAGACGGCATTGTTTTGTTGTTTATGTTTATGGAGATGAAAATTGACACATCTCTTGTTTTGTATACTTGTAATCATTTTGATACCTAAGATATTTTTTTCTATTCTAGGACGTGTCAAAAATATTAAACTAACATTATTATGCGTCAACTTTAACATTTTGACTTACATGTGAAGTGAAAAGCTATTAAAGTTCCACCACAAAATGAAATACATGACAAATAAATTGAAATTGGCGAGTATTTTATAAATGAATTCAAATTTATTTAAATGCATCCAATTATAAATTTTTCTATGATTCAAACAAACTATTTAATCTTTACTTAAATGAGTTTTACTGCTACTGTATCCCTACTCTTTATTTATATATTTTAACTCTTCGGCCCAAGTCCTTCATTATAACAGCTTGTAGCCTATATATGTTTTGAGTTTTACAATTTAGGAATAATTACTTGGCATAGCTACCTCTAAGAGGTAATTATTGATAATAGCTACTTTTTAATTTATTTATATTTAGTAGCTACAATGATTTTGTAAATTATCATTCATAACTACACCAAAATACATTAGATTTATGACTTGTATTTCTCCCTCCCTCCCTCTCTCTGGCCAAATACCTTTCCCTCTCTCTAGTGCCTCTCTCCTTTTTCCCTCTCTCTAGTGCCTCTCTCCTTTTTCCCTCTCTCTAGTGCCTCCCTCCTTTTTCCCTCTCTTCTCCCTCGGCCGACGCCGTCTCCTTAGTCTCTGCGGCCAAGTTAGCTTTCTCACATATTGTTGCTTTAATGGTGGCCACACCTCCCCCTCCGCCTCTTCCTCCTCCAAAGCGACACCACCAAATCTGAAAAATGCCACTGCTTCCTCCACTGCCATTACGCTTCTCAGATCTAACGGATACCGGAACTCATGACTTTTTCTCTTTGTTGTATCTTAGATCTGAATGTATTTGAAATTTTGTATCTGAAATTTTGTTGAAATACAGTCAAATAGAGTCGTTGGCTGATTCTATTTTGAGGGGCAAACAAGATGTATTTAACTGTATGTGTTGGTTGAGTGATCTATATACATATATTTGTATCCGATTTTTTGAGTAAATACATTGTATTTAAAATTTTGCATTTGAAATTTTGTTGAAATACATTCAAATACAGTCGTTGGCTGATTGTATTTTGGGCGCAAACTAGATGTATTTGACTGTATGTGTTGTTTGAATGAATATATATATATTGATGTATACTTTTGTTTTGGGTGCAGTTGAATGTATTTGAATGTACTTCTACAAAATTTGTGATGCAAAATTTCAAATACACTATATTTACTTGACAAATTGTCTATATATATATATATGTGTGTGTGTGTGTTTGTTTGTATACAATTTTTGAAGTAAATATAGTGTATTTGAAATTTTGCATCTGAAAATTTGTGCAAATACATTCAAATACATTCAACTGCACTCAAAACAAAAGGATACATCAATATTTAAACAGACTAAAATACACAGCTTCCGTCGTGTATTTAAATGAACTTAAATACATCATTTTGAATACACATGTATTCAGAGAAATTAAGGTTGCATGTATCCAAATACAACCAAATACATGTGACTTCAGATAAGGTTAGGTACAACTGAACAGTTGATTCAAATACACTAAAATATAGTCAAATACAACGACAATGCCTAAATGTAGCTACGAATTGTAAATAGCAAAAAGATAGCTACGGATTGAAAGCAAGCATTAAAAGATAGTTATTTATGTAAGTTGTGCTTTAATTTATTCACGTTAAAGACAATGAATTATTTCTGCCTTGCCATTTTAATTAGCCAAAAACAAATGCATTTTTATATCTTAATATCTTTTCAATCCGCTTTATTAAGTTTAATAATACCTTTCTTCAAGCCAAACATTTTTCTAAACCACAAAAATAAATTATGGGTGCGTTGGGTATGATGGTTGTTTTCCTGTCTTGGAAAATAATTATAACTTCCTTATTTTTGGTATTTGTTAAGTAAGCCAAAACATAATGCATTTGTATGTAATTTAGGAAAGCACTAAGCACTGTGGGAGTAAGGTGGTTGGGGGGGGGGGGGGGGAGCGGAGGTCAAGGGTGGTGGGGGTGGGAGGTCAAAGGATGAAAAGCAGACAATGAGCTTAGAATATTGCGCATGAAATTTATTTTCCCTAATCCCATTAGAAAAATCATTTTCACAATTTTGGAAGAACCTGTTCGACCAACCAAACATGGACAAATTGTAAGACATTTCCAAAAAGAAAATATATTCCTCCGTACCAAACACACCCCATATCAACTTAAAAAAAGGGCAGCAAGCAATATATCTGAACTTATCTAATATTGAACAAAATAATGCAGGGATGTACAGAACTTTAACAAGCGTATATTTGATGAAATTTTCTACTTTACATTATTATTATTCCACAACACATCTATAGGGACAGTATCATTTACACGAGCTACAAATTTGATGTACTAACAGATTGCTACCTTTCTGTAAGCTCTTATACTTGATTTGAAACCCTGTAGTAATTTGTCAAGCTCTTCCCATCCAACTCTTTCGAAAAGAATCTTCTCATATAGTCCATGAATAAGAATTCCCGGTAAACTGCTGGTTTTTCATCCGATATTAGTTCAGGTAGAGGTCCAAATGAGTTCTCTCTTTGGCCTGGGTTAAAGAAGACAGCAACTGATACGCGTGGTTCTTGATAAGGGTTGGCTAGAACTCGGTGCTCCACGCTCTTGTATTCATCATTCGATATTATCTATAAAAGGGAAGTCGATTAATCATGATACAAATTGTTCTGAGGAAAAATGAGAACCACAAAAGATGAGCATTGGACAAGACTATGTTCAGGAAAATAGCACCAGCAAAAGCGAAAATTAAACATACAAATAGCTGCTCTTGACAGAGCATTTTGGTATCAGTTGACTCTACCATTACTATCTGGAGAAGTAAATCCACACCATAAGGGGTCGTTTGGTTGAAGGTGTTAGAATTAATCCTAGTATAAGATAATACAGTATTTATTACTTTACCAAAAAAAAAAAAAAAAGATAATACAGTATTTAGTTAACCGCATTAGAAAACATAATTGTTGCATAACTCTGACATTATTAAAAATTACCTGCTTTAAGTTATGCGACAATCTACGGATTACTTCATATGGGATAGAATGTGTAATAACACTACCTAGAAAAGGATTAATAGTTGAAATTTGTATCTGCGTATAATACAACCTTTTACATATAACTCACTTTGGAGTTTAGTAATCTCAACTTTTGTTTATACAAATACTCCCTCGCAATTTGCACGGAGTCGACATCATGTACAACTAAAGTCATAACAACAAATAACTTTTTCGTTAACTCATTTAAGCAAACTGTCATAGCGGAGGAAAAACTAATACCAGGAACAAAAAAATGACTAGCTGTTTATTTCTTGTGAAGGAAGCGACGAAGATCGGAATATAGATATGGTTGCTTGACTCGTTTAAAACTGAAAATTGGCCTCTATTCAAAATTGGAGGACACCCCAGTGATTCGTGATGCTGCAGATAGCTTGAAATGGGGTCACTTAAAGGAGAGGAGATACACAGAGAAGGCTACCATCATTTTTGTTCCCACACTGGTATGGCAGATTATTGGCCCTGGAAACTGATTTGGAAGTCAAAGTTCCGGGTGAAGGTTAAATGCTACAGCTGGCTAGCACTACACGGAGTATGTTTGACTCAAGACAACCTCATGAGAAGAAAATTCCAGATTGCAAACAGATGCTACATGTGCCAAAATTCAGCAGAATCTATTAGCCACTTATTGCTCCACTGTACAGTTGCAAAGGACCTATGGTGTATGTTTTACACTATTTTTGGTCTTAGGTGGGTCATGCCACTGAATCTGAAAGATGCAGTGGTAAGTTGGAATGGCAAGTTGATAAAGTCATCAGAAGAGCCTGGACTATGATACCAGCCAGCATATTTGGGTAAATATGGAATGAAAGGAATCGCAGATGTTTAGATGGTTTATCAACTCCAAACCATTCCCTCAAAGTCAAATGTCTCCTACTTTTATTAAGCTGGGACAAACCATCCCCTGTTATCTTCCCTGAACAGTTTTTGGATTTTGTTAGCTCCATTCACATACACATAGTTTTTTTGCCTCCTAGGGCTAACATTCTAAATAGTTCTAGTATATAGCCTTTTTTGTAGCTTGTCAGCTTCCTGCTATAGCATAGACAATTGTCATGAAGCTGACAGTATCTCTTTTGTTCACTTAGCATCTTCTTGATGCCAGCAATGAATCTATTTATTTCATCAAATATAAAAAATGAAAAACTGAAATATTCGCAAGTAGGACAAGGAAAATATGTGATGCTCACAATCATCCCATGATAGATGACAATTTGAGACATTTCATGCTATCCGATCAAATACTTACAAGTGCTACTGAAAACATCATCGGTTCTATGGTTGAGTTGTTATTCGTGCAAATACAGTTATTCGGTACCTTCAGAATGAAGCCGGTGGAATTGAAAATACGAGGTTTATTAAACAATAAGCTCATATATAACTTCCTACAAGCACAAAAGAGAAACGTGATTAGCACTGAAGATGCTCAAACTTTGGTACATCAAAACTGCAGCTAAAGTCATACCAAAGACTCTTTTCATTAACCCATTTAAGCAAAACTACCATAGCGTATTTTGATGTTTCCTTTTTTATTCCTCAAATCCATTTGCATGTTTAGCATTCTTAGTCCAGCTTTTCAGAACGTATTGCTCAAGGATACAAGAAAAATTTTAGTCAAAGAACAAAACTCTTAGTGCATGATAACATAGCTAACCTATGAATTCAAACATATAGATCTACAAGTAATGAAATTAAGTTGGACAGTTTTATAGTCTGTTTGGCTAAGCTTCCAAAATCAGCTTATTTTAAAAAGTAGTTTTTTCAAAAGTACTTTTGGCGAAAAGCAATTTATGATTAGCCAATTAATTTAAAAAGTACTTTTGAGCAACAATTAGTATTTTGGCCAAACTTTTAAAAAGTGCTTCTAAGTGTATTTTTCTCAAAAGTACTTTTCAAAAAAGTGCTTTTGGGCAAAAGCTATTTTTTTAACTTCTGAAAAACTGCTTTTGCTACTCCTTAAAAGCACTTATTTTCTCCCAAGGCCAAACACCTCACTTTTTTAAAATAAGCAAACAACAACAACCACATACCCAGTGTGGTCCCGCATAGTGGATCTGGGGAGGGTAAGATGTACTTAGACCTTACTTCTACCTTTATAGGGTAGAAAGGCTATTTCCGATAGACCCTCGGCTAAAAAGAATTTTTTAAAATAAGCACTTATTGAAAAAATAAATACTTTTGGGGAAAAATAAGCTTTGGCCAAACAGGCTATTAGTTGTCCCACTTTCACCTATTAGCTTCAATATTGATCACTTTTTTGGCTGCAACTTGCAAAAAAAAATTTGATGAACTCTAGTATAAATTCTTTTTGGGTAAGCGTTGGCTGCATTCTTTAACATCCCGCAATCTTCTACAGAGAAGTTAAGGTTTTCCTCGACATTTGTATCCGCAGTTGCCTCAACATCACGCATTTCATCAGCCCATTGCTCATAGTGCTTTACAAATTCAGTTATACTCAGTGTCTTGCATGTGAAGACTCATTGTGCTTACTTGTTTAATTGATGTCTAGCAGAGAAAATAGAATGACCAACTCTCCCCTCAAATTATATAGCTTTTGAAGCCAAGTACTACTCTCACAATCCTCTGCTCATTCTCTGCCATATTAACTCGAATTTTACTCTTATTTGCACCTCTACAAGATTATATCAAAATAGTCCCTAAATTCTAATCTCCAGTAAGTTGTGATATGGTTTTTTTGGGTATTTCTATCAATGTGCCATTCACATAAATGATGACATGTATCATGTTAGGAAAAACTTCTACAATGGCAAATGCTATACATGAGCTTGATCTGTACAAATAGTTCTCGCTGCTCTTCATTCGATTGCCTTGAAAATGTTTGAAATAACCAAATAAAAGAACCAATTGCGTTTTGAAGGCAACGGGAGGAAGAGCACCCAGAACTATTTTTACTAATCAAGCTCATGCATAGCGTTTCCATTAAAGATGTTTTTTTGAATACATGTCATTGTTTATGTGAATGAGAAATTGATAGAAATGCCCAAACGAACATACTACAGCTTTATTGGAAATTGGGATTTAGATACTATTTTGATTTTTGATAAACTCTTATGTAGGTGCAAGTCAAAGTCAGAATTTAAGTTAATACGGTAGAAGATGATCAATGACTGGGTTTCATCAAAAAAAAAAAAAAAGATGATCAATGACTGGGACTATGGGAGTAATACTTGGCTTCAAAAGCTATATGATTTGAATAAAAAGCGGGACCTGCATTTAGTTGTTCTATTTTCAGGGCAGACATCAAATCAACTCAAAGAAGTGAGAGTACGAATAGGGTCTTTATAGAAATGACATGCAAGATAATAGTATAACTGAATTTGTAAAGCATTATGAGCAATGAACATATGAAATGTGTGATATTGAGGCAACTGAGGATTACAAATATCGAGGAAAACCTGAACTTCCAATAGAAGATTGTGGGATGTTATAGCATACACTAGTGTTTACACAAGAAGAAATTATATAGGGGTTTACCATGAATTTTTGGAAGGGATAACTAAAAAAGTGATCAAAGTTGAAACTAATAAGACCTATAATAAACACACAATTTAAATAGTAAATGGGCAAATTGTAAGTTGTCCAGCTTAATTCTCTTAATAATTCCATAACTTGTAGTTGAGAACAACAACATACCCAGTGTAATTCCACAAGTGGGATTTGGAGAAGGTGGCACTAAGAATTTTGTTCTTTGTGTTGAATTTTTTTGGTATTCTTGAAGCAATACATTTTGAAAAGATAGACAAGAATGCTAAGCATGATTTGAGGAGTAGATCAATAAGTTGGAAATATCAAAATTCTCTATGATAGTTCGCTAAATGGATTAATGAAAAAGGCATTTGTCGTTATGATTTTGGTTGCAAATGATCTACCAAAGTTTGAGCATATCTTCACTGCTATCATTTTTCTATGAAATTATAAGCATCTTGTTTAGTAAACCCTGCATTTTCAATTCCACAAGTTTCATTCTCAAGGTACCGAACAACTATTTTCGTATGAATACCAGCTCAACCCTATAACCAAGGATGTATTTAGTAGCACTGGTTAGTTATTGACCGAATAGTTTTGAAATGTTTCAAATAGTCTTCTACAATGGGATGGTTATGCATGTCATGAAATTCACATATTTTCATGTCCCACTTTGAAAATTTTGAATTTTAAACAAGTCAAAAAATCACATCGATATTCTAACCTTTGTCACTTCCTTTCTTAACAAGGGGAAATCTTATCAGCTTTGTCCTTCACAAGAACAAAAATAAAACACGTACTCGTTTATTTGTCTCTACTTATAAGTTTTTGCCCCCTCTATGGCAATTCGCTTAAATGGGTTGATGGAAGAGCCATTTAACGTTATGATTTTAGCTGTAAATGATGTCAACTTCAAGGATTGCTAGAAAGTATTTGTATCAAGCAAGAGTTGAGATTACTGAACTCCAAAGTGAGTTATACGTAGAAAGTCGTGATAAAGATGAGTATAAGTTCAGTCACAAGTATTGATCCTTTCTAGGCCGTAAGAGTCAGATTCTGGATCCAATTAAGAGGGGGGCAAAAAAAAATAAAAAAAAAGAGAAGGGAAAAGGATACTGGAAATCGAAGCCGAAAATTGAGCAAAGAAGGAAAAGGACTACCCCATGCACAACAATCCTTGTGTACCGTGGAAGTGACTACAGGCACATGATCATTTTTAATATCACAAATACACATGAGTCCATGGGATTAACTTTTGAGGTTTAATCTCTAACTGTCTAGTGACATATTTTTTGCAACTAGTCTTTGTACGTCTATTTATCTCAATCTGTATTTTCCTTCTAAAGTCAAACATGCAGTTACATGGAGAATCAAACAAATTTCACTCAACCTTGACTCAGACTCAAGTTTACACGCAGGCGGTTGCAATAAAAAACAAGGCTCAAACAATACTTAAGCAAATGTTAGCATCATTGTGAAGAGAAAATCAGTTTGAAGCATAATTGGACCCTCTATTGCATGTGAATCTCCTAGATATGCTTTTATATTCTTCCTACAGGGGTGTTCTTAAACAATTAATTAGCTAAGTTACTGCAGAATATTACATCTATGAACTATGTATCTCTAATTCAAAAGTGAAATATAGTATGAAAAGTGAATTTTTATATTCTGGTAACTAGAAATTGTCGAGTGAAAAAGAGTCTTAGAAATTTTAGTTTGAGACATCTGGAATATGTTTTTTCTTTTTTTAATTTGAGAAATATATAGGGAAGCCTTGAGAGATAGGGAAAGATTCGTGCCTAAAATCCATAGATGACTGGACGTAGCAGAAGATCTTAACAATTGAGTTATACTTAGATAGGACTGGAGCAAGATCGGTACAAGAACTTTCCATTGAAGTAAAGAATCCCGATCAACAATCGATTCACAATTTGGAGATTGCATCCAAAGCAATTGCATGTTTAAGTTTGGATAAATTAGCATATCATAAAGGGAATAATTAGGGCAGTCGGAAAAAAGGCAGAAGAACTAAAAATGGCTCTTAACTTTGCAGACATACAAGAAGTGTTGAAGAGTTATTTTAAGTGGAAACGGTTGATGAAACGAGAAGGTTGGATTGAGGAATTGTTTAAGGTGAACAAGTGGAAAAAACAGGAAGGCTTTACATTAATGCATTCAAGGAAGAAGTATTGGAGTGCTTTAGGTGAAAGAGATGAAGTTCTAAAGCAATTCTGAATGCCATACCAAAACATTACAAAAAGAACAAATTCACTTGCGAATGCACTTCCTAGTCAACCAACATGTATGTCAACATTAAGCAATTGACATTAAAATTCTGGATCAATAGCAATGGAAATTGAAAATTTTATCTATTGAATCCTACAAACATGCTAGTCTTGGATGCCTAAACTTGGAGACCATGTAGGCCCGCTTTTCTCACAAGAGTCAAAATGAGAATAATGCAAACATGACAGATTTCTTCGATGAGAAACGACAATTCTCGAACAAGAAGAAGAACTCCATCCTAAACTCATCTCACAAAGTATGGGAATTGGAAAATCATTTGCCACAGCAATGCAACCTAAAACTCCAGCTATTAAATACCTAATGCACCATACTTCAGCTACATATTCTACTGTTCTTGGTACAACATGCATCCTTATGTTTTATCATGAGAAGCCAAAAACCACACTGAAAGAAAATTATCAATCATGCACAAACAAAACGAGTCAAACATACTTATATGCTGAAAAAAGAACAGCATAGACCTTGGACGCGCTTTTGACCTAAATAGTCTCTTGAATTTACGAACTGATCTTAACTTCATCCTAAATAAACTGAATCTGAACTTAAATAAGTCTCCAAAATTGCATTTCTTGGACCAATCCTAGTCCAACAGCTAAAGCTGCTTTGAGTTTAATGTGACCAAATGAGAACATCACCAAATTCATCCCATAGGTTCACAACCTAGATTAAATTTATTCCTCAATACTAACCACATAGGACAAGTTTTTGACCTGAACGTCAAAGCTAAGGAATTGGTCTAGCTTTTGTCTTAAAAAATTTGATGCCAAACATAAATAATCTTAAAAGTTTGCATCTTTTGATCAACTTTGATCCAATCACTAATGACATCTTATAAGTTCATGGATTCAATTAAATTCATCTCTCAAACACAGTGGTGGATCCACCTTTGAGCTTATGGTGCACGTTCACCCATCCAGTTTAATTCAGGAATGAATTTTATATTTTAAATTTTTTGAATAGTAGGTTCTGCATTGCAGTGTGCACCCTTTATTAAAAGCAGACACTGGGTGCCTCATTGCCTTAATTTCGTAGATCTTTCAACTGTACAGGATGAAACCATTCGCTAATTTCTTTTTCTTTTCCTTTTCCCATTCTATCTTTTCCCTTCTCTCCACTTCATCAGACCTACATTCCTCAATGCAATCCCAGGACAATTCCTTGTTTCTTTCTTTTTCGTTTTCTTTTCCTTAACTTTATCAGACCACAGTTCTTGAACTTCCTCAAATTGATCCTTTTTATTTCCTATTTCTTTTACCTATCTATTGATTTTGTTTTTCTCTCATTAACTTCATCCTACTGGACTTTAATTACCAAGATTGCATGGTGAACAACAAAGGATTAAAAAGTTATCTACTTATTAGGTACTTCAAATTGATGTTTGCCACTAATCTCTATGTTTGAGCCACTATAAATAATTTATATGACTATAGGATTTAAGTTACACCATGAAACACATTGAACCCTGCTGTCAACTCAATCCTCCTTTTTAAGTGAACCGCGCCCATTATACACCTAATTGGGAACACATTTCTCGATTATCAAAAAACTACACAAACCATAATGTCCTCCAAGAATACAAATTATACAAGTTTAATCACATTCATGAGCAAATAAAGAGAGCATACCTGGAGAATATCACCAATATTAATCACAATAGCTCCTGGAATCGGCTCCAAATCAACCCAATCTTCGCCAAATTTAACTTGCAACCCCATCACCTCATTCTGCACCAACACTGTCAACACACCTGGATCAGTATGTGGCGTTAGCCCTTTCGTCAACTCTGGCTGTGGACAATAAGGGTAGTAATGTGCAGCCATAATTCTTGCATCCAAACAAGACAATTCCTTCAATCTCTCCTTATTTACCCCTAACCCTTCACATAACAAACCCATCAATTCTTCCCCAATTTTTACCACTTCTTTGTCCCACTCAACCGCCGCCTCCCTACATACCTCCGGCACGTACTCCCACTCTGGCGGAGTGGGACCCAACCTGTTGGAAAAAATAATTCAAAAGTTGTAAGGAATATTAGAATTATGTCTAAATAGTATTCATATTCAAAATTATATAGGAAGAGGGGTGTGTTTGGAATGACGGAAAATGTTTTCCTATTTTTCCTTTTTTGGTTGCACTAATACAAAACATTTTCCGGATCAATAAGAACACACCAATACCCCACACCCCCTCCAACCCCACCTCTCACCCAAAGCTACCCACCCCACCTATCCCCAACTCCCCCTACCCACCCCCTCCAACCCCACCTACCCCCAACTCCGCCTACCCACCCCCACCCCACTTACCCCATCTCCCACCTCCCACCCCGCCTACCCACTAGAGGCGGATCCAGGATTTGATACTTGTAGGTTCCAACCTATTTCAAACTTAAAAAAATAAAGAGACAAAGCAAAGACCTACAGGTGACCGAGGGATTCGAACCCTTGACCAAAACAAGCAAAGCTTTAAGAGTTCTTTGTTGCCACTGGACTAACAATACACTTTATTAATGGGTTCCCAAATAGTATTTTTTATATATTTGCTAAATTTTTCAATAAAAATACAGAATCCGCACAAATACATGGGGTTCCCGAAAACCCCCATATAATTAGCTAAATCCGCCCCTGCTACCCACCACCAAAAGTCACCCTCCGATTTCAAAAGCCTCATAGTATTTTGCTATGAATATATGCAAATGCTCTTAAAGTGACATTTTTCAACTTAGCTACCAAAAACAAAAAAACCAATAGAAAAATCACTTTTTTCCGAGTGGAAAACATTTTTTGCCATACCAAACACACCCTAGGCTATTCAATTTTTTTAGTCAATAGAGATACTACTAGGCTATTTTCATAGAAAGCATTCAAAAAATTTTGCATAAATATTTTTCCTTCAGAACCTCATCTGCAACGTGTCCCTCCAGCTGGCAGCTTTAGAATTATACAAATCAAAATTCGTAGAATAGGCAGCTCCACGTGTCATATCTCTACTATAATACTTCATCTTCACTTCATCAGGCAATTCATTAAACGACTTAACCGAACCCACAATTTTATTTATTGCCTCCACCTTAACAGAGTGATTAATAATCTGGAAAAATCCAAGCGTCGTTGCCGCACGGTGAATTTGGTCAACCAGCGTCGACCGAGGGAAAGAAAAGTCAACGACGGGGATTGAGTGCTTCTTGTGACCGGGTCGGGTTGCGGGTTCCGATGGGTGGATGAAGAAAGTGGGTATGGTTGTAAGGCCTTTGTCGACTAGGCCTTTTACTCCGATTTTTGATTCGTCGAATTCTTTTACTTCTTTCAGACGGTTTGGGTTCGGAACTTGGTTTGGGTTTAGGTTTGACATTTTTTGTTACAGAAATGGTGTTTTTGGGTTTGGGATTGGAGAATTGTGAAGAGAATGGAACAGCAGCATAATATAAAAAAAAAAAATATTATTACAAGTTTAATGATGTTGACTGTGGAGTGTTTTTTAATTAAACGGAAACGAAAGATAGCAACACAACATTCTTCAAACATGAAGATGTTTGAAGAAACTGTATTTTACGTACTAGAGTGGTTCATTTCGATTCTGTGGCTATCTTTCGTTTCCGTTTAATTACAAAACACTCCATACTCAAATATCATTAACTTCCATTAATTTTACGTAATTATTCTCTTTGTCTATTTTTTATTTATCATGTATATTAAAAACAAATATTCATTTTTACTTATTCAATTTAGAAAATCAAGAGATAAATCTACCATATCATACTTGTTGCCCTTATTATTAATTATTAAGATGAAAACTTCATGAAATTATTAGTAAATACACAATTTTTAAAATATATTTAATTGAGTTCAACTATTAAATAATTTAATAATAATTATGGGTGATATCATAGAATTGTTATTCTATTTTTTGCTTCCTTAAAGGTGTATCAAGTCAATATAGAATATGTTAAAATGGATGGTGGGAGTATTTGTTTAATTTTTTAACCCTTGTGGAGTATTTTATTAGCGTTGCTGGCTCGGGGACCACTCCCCACCATTCTTGAAACATAAAAATAAAAAATATTTCTTTCGTGGACAAGTAAAAGTGAAACGTTATTATGCTAAAGTGGACAAGTAAAAGTGAAACGTTATTTTTAATAACCGGTTTGGGTCGGTTATTGATTAAAATCATAATCAAACCAATTTAGTCGGTTTTTAAATGTCTAAAACCATAACCAAACCAAATAAAATAATAACCACCGGTTTGGTTCGATTTTTCGATTTATGACTAGCAGCCATGAGACTTATCAGTAAAATAATAAAAAGTTGAAAAAGACATGTTTTTTTTTTTTTTGTTCAAACGATAACTTTTGTTTATAGTTTAAGGTGGAACATACATCATAGAAACATTTTCACTATTAGTGATCGTATAGTACTCAAATTACCCAAAGTTGCTAAACTATTACATATAAAGCTAAAAACTAACTTAATAGTGGTTGCACCGTTTTTGTCATCTTAATACACATACCTGGAAATAAAGTAGAGCATAAGAACTTTTAGTTGTTGTTACAAACATACATATTAATTAAACATAAAGACTACCTAAAATAAAAATTAAAATTAAAATATATGAAATAAAAAAACTTTGTGTAATGATCCCAAACTTTGGGGCAGTACTTGCATTTTGCTCTCAATTCTCCCATTTTATTTAAAAACTTTGTGTAATGATCCCAAACTTCAGATGTTTTACTATCATTATCCCCAAGGCTAGGGTCTCAGCTACAAGGAGTTGTTTTTTTCTGCTTTTTAGGAGGATTACCCACGGAAGAAGTAGTAGGGCATTACCATGTGCTTGAGTTGCAGCAAATGCTGATGTTACTGAAGTATCTTTTATAGGAACCTCCAAATCTGCAACCTCTGTCCTTTTCATATGAAAAATATTAGAAGTTTAGGACTCATTCAAACAAGAAAAAAGAAAGGTATAAATTCGAAAAAAAAAAAAAAAAAAACCTAAAATCAAATGGCTGACAAAGAAAGGCTAAAAATTTAAATTAAAGGCATTAAACTCTAACGTGAGTTTCTGTTAATAGGTTTACACTTAACGCTTAAAAGAGTTAAAAGCCTTAAAGACATGGGCTTGGACATATTCTTAAAACATGGCCCTTAAACAAATCATGTGAAATAAATAGACCAAGAATCAAATTAATGATTAAAAGGTATAAAATATTTATAATTATTTATGAAAAACTAATATTATACATATAAATTATAAAATTTATTTATATAATTTATCGGTTTGGTTCGGTAATTTATTCGGTTATTTTTTAATAGAACCATAACCAAACCAAATATTATCGGTTTTTAAAATTTGAACACATGTTATATATTTATTATGTTAGTATAAACATCCGGTGTGAGTAAATTTGTACTCTTTTTTTCTTCATTAACATTAATTACTCATTTTCAAATCATTTTTCAAGTCTATGGAGACCATATGCCAATTAATATGAGTATTACAGTAAAATATATACATCATTTATCAATTCTTAAGGTGCGTGCAGAGTAAAAAATGGACAAGTAAAAAGAAACGGAGAAAATATTTTTTATTTTTATGTTTCAAGAATGTTGGGGGGCGGCGGTGTTTCAACAGTGTTTAAGGGTGGTTCGACGGCGGCGGCTTGACTCGCCAGAGAAGATGGAGAGGAAGAAAGAAGGGTGGGAAAGAGGAGATGGGCGAGAGTAAAAGTGAGGGAAAAGAGAACACGTTAGAGAGAGAGAGAGAGAGAGAGAGAGAGAGAGAGAGAGAGAGAGAGAGTTACGTGTTAGTTACCTTATGTAATTGAAATACAACATTTAGTTACCAGATGCAATTAAAGTATAGTGTAGTTACTAAATATAAATACCGCTTATATGTTCTCTACCCCAAGTAAATTCCCCTTAAAAAAATGGATAGACTTATGTTATTTTAAAGCCAAAGAGATATTCCTTCAAAACGAATGAGACAACCCACGAGGAAAAAAAATTGCTTCGTGGCTTTAAAAGAATAAGTCTACTAAGAAAAATGAGTAGACGTTTTTTTTAAAAAGTCACGTGACATTTTCTTAATTAGAAGATAAGCTAAATGATTTTTCAAAAAACTTCTGGCTGCGAAAAGGGTATATTTGCATCATTTTTCTAATGGCAGGGGTATATTTGCACCATTTGTGTAACTACGGGGTATATATGCACCACCTTTTTAACGAGTGATATATATATGCTCTAAATCGCAAAGTTGAGGAATATATTTGCACCTTTGTCCATTTTTTAAGAATCTTCGGGAGTGGCCGTGAGCTAGGAACTCTAATAAAATAAGGGTTAAAACTTAAAAGAATTAAAGAATTTGGAGTCACCTTGAATAAATTTGCACACTGCAACTAAAGTAGATGTTAAGTTACCTTTGTCATTGGCAATCAGTGAATGACAATAGCTCCCAGAATCGGCTCCAAATCAACCCAATCATCACCAAATTTAACTTGCAACCCCATCACCTCATTCTGCACCAACATCGTCAACACCCCGGGATCAGTATGTGGCGTTAGCCCTTTCGTCAACTCTGGCTGTGGACAATAAGGGTAGTAATGTGCAGCCATTATTCTTGCATCTAAACATGACAATTCCCTCAATCTCTCCTTATTTACCCCTAAGCCTTCGCATAACAAACCCATCAATTCTTCCCTAATTTTCACTACTTCTTTGTCCCACTCAACCGCCGCCTCCCTACATACCTCCGGCACGTACTCCCACTCTGGCAGAGTGGGACCCAACCTGTTGGAAAAAATAATTCAAAGTTGTTAGGAATATTAGAATTATGTCTAAATAGTATTCATATTAAAAATTATATAGGAATAGGGGTGTGTTTGGAATGACGGAAAAAGTTTTCCTACTTTTCCTTTTTTGGTTGCATTAATATCTAGGAAAATGTTTTGAAGAACATTTTCCGGATCAATAAGAACACACCAATACCCCCACACCCCCTCCAACCCTACCTGCCACCCAAAGCTACCGACCCCACCTACCCCCAACTCCGCCTACCCACCCCCACACCCCTTAAAACCCCACCTCCCACCAACACCCCCTCCAACCTCACCTACCCTCAACTCCGCCTACCCACCCCCACCCCCACCTACCCCTTGCCTACGCCATCTCCCACCTCCAACCCCGCCTACCCACCACCAAAATTTACCCTCCGATTTCAAAAGACTGATAGTATTTTGCTTTGAATATATGCAAATACTCTAAAAATGACATTTTTCAGCTTGCGTACCAAAAACAAGAAAATGAGTAGAAAAATCACTTCTTTTCCGAGTGAAAAACATTTATCGCCATACCAAACACACCCTAGGTTATTCAATTTTTAATCAATAGAGATACTACTAGCTATTTTCATATTGCGGGAATTATAGAAAGCATTCAAAGATTCACAGAAATTTTGCATTCTTTCACAACCTCATCTGCAACGTGTCCCTCCAGCTGGCAGCTTTAGAATTATACAAATCAAAATTCGTAGAATACGCAGCTCCACGTGTCATATCTCTATTATAATACTCCATCTTCACTTCAGCAGGCAATTCATTAAATGACTTAACTGAACCCACAATTTTATTTATTGCCTCCACGTTAACAGAGTGATTAATAATCTAGAAAAAATCCAAGTGTCGTTGACGCACTGTGAATTTGGTCAACCAGCATTGACCGAGGGAGAGAAAAGTCAACGACGAGGATTGAGTGTTTTTTGTAACCGAGTCGGGTTGTGGGTTTCGGGTCGGGTTCTGATGGGTGGATGAAGAAAGTGGGTATGGTTGTAAGGCCTTTGTCGACTAGGCCTTTTACTCCGATTTTTGATTCGTCGAATTCATTTAGTTCTTTCAGACGGTTTGGGTTCGGAACTTGGTTTGGGTTGTTAAGTTAATGTTTTAATTAATTTTGATACATTTCATCTGACAAAAGTTTTTCAAACTAAATGAATGTGAATTTGAAGATACATTCTTCATTTAGTATTTTACGTTTTAGGTTCTTGAAAGTTACATGAAAGTTGCATTTATTCATTAACCTATTTTAAATCCTATTTAATGAAAACTTTTATGTTATGTAATTTTTATCCTATAAATAGTGTTTCATTCTTTTGGAAAAGGCAAGCATTTCAAGAAAACAATTTCCCCTAAAAACTTTAGAGACATTGATCAAAAGGTGAAATCACCAATTCAAGAATAGAAGAGCAATTTTCTTGAATAATACTTGTTGTGGCTTAGTTGAATCCCGAAGATAGAGTTGTTATTTATTCTTCCGTTTGCTCGTGGGAGAGACTCCAACTATCTTCAAGAAACGTCTTAACGTGCCTCTAAGCCAAGCAACTTTATTTTGAATTTCTTTTATTATTATCATCCTTGTTCTAACAATTTGAAGATAGTTGTCTCTATGGCTGCTACATCAACATTGAATGGTGTTCCATCTTTGCCTAATCCTAATTTTGAAATATTCGATGGCAAAGATTTTCCTAGATGGCGTGGAAAGATGGAATTCTTTTTAAGACGGTTGAAGTTAGCATATGTTGTTGAACAACCTTGTCCTAATGCTCCTGGTTCTGAGGTAGCAACTGACGAGGCTACTTTGATTCAAGAACAAATTGCCAAGTGGAAAGATGATGATTATTTATGTAAGAATTATATTCTTGGAGGAATGTCCAACAAATTTTATGATCAATATTATACCAAGTGCAAATTTTCTAAGGATATTTGGGACACTCTCCAAAATATCTATTTGGCGGAAGAGGCGAGTTCAAAGAAATTTCTTGTTTCAAACTATATGGAGTTCAAAATGGTTGATGATAAGTCAATCACTGAACAAGTGCAAGAATTCCAACTTATAGCTAATAAAATTGCTATCTCTGGAATTGCTCTTGATGAAAATTTTCATGTTGGTGCTATTGTCTCGAAACTTCCTTCCTCTTGGAAAGAATACAAAAGCAAACTCTTACACAAGAAAGAAGATTTGACTCTTGAGCAATTGTTGCAACATTTGCAAATTGAACAAGAGACTCGATATCGTGACAATAATATTTTGAAGGAACCCGTCATGAAAGCTTATGTGATTGAAGAAAAATCAACCAAGAAGGAATATGTTAATAAGAAAATTCCGAAGGCAAAGAGAAGTACGAATTTCAAGCGTACTAGTACCAATTCTAAGTCAGTTGAATGTTTCCACTGTCACAAATTTGGTCACTATGCGCGTGATTGTAAAATTCTTAAAGCTGAAAAGAAGAAAGAAAAGGCAAATAACCATGGAAAAGATGAATTTGTAGCAATGGTTACAGAAGCATTTGTAGCAGGAAATCAAGTGGAATGGTGGATAGACACTGGCGCAACTCGTCACATATCAGGTGATCGAAATGCTTTCAAGACCTATGAATTAGTGGGGGACGATAAAGTTTTGTATATGGGAAACTCATCCTCTGCTAAGGTTATGAGAAAAGGAACTGTTGAATTGAAGTTTACTTCAGGAAAGATAGTCATGCTGATGGACGTATTGCATGTTCCTGAAATTAGGAAGAACTTGGTGTCAGGTACGCTTCTTTCGAAGCATGGTTTTAGAATGATTTTTGAGGCAGATAAATTTATACTGTCTAAAAATGGCATATTTGTTGGGAAAGGCTATGCTACAAATGGAATGTTCAAACTCAATATTGATAATGAAAATATTTCTCCTTATATTGTGGAGTCTCTAGATTTATGGCATAAACGTCTTAGAGCCTGTTTGGATGGGCTTATGCCTATAAGCTGTTTGCAGCTTATAAGCTAAAAAAAATGAGTTGGGGTAATCTAATTTATTTATTTTGGCTTATAAGTTGCTTTAGATAAGTTAAGTCAAATGGGCTCAATTATTTTTTTGAGCTTATTTTAAGCACAAAATGACTTTAAGCTGGCCAGCCAAACACTCAAAAAAGTTGAAAATAGCTTATAAGTAACTTATAAGCAACTTATAAGCCAATCCAAACGGGCTCTTAGTCATGTGAATTTTGGATCCATACAACTTATGGTGAAAAATGGATTAATTAAGGACTGTGGAAAAGATCATACTACTAAGTGTCTTACTTGTAGTAAATGCAAGATAACAAAGAAACCTTTTAAGACGGTTGAAAGCACATCCACACTTTTGGAATTAATTCACACCGATATCTGTGAGATGGATTGTTTGTCACGTCATGGTAAGAGATATTTTATCACTTTCATTGACGATTACTCAAGATATACATATGTCTTTCCATTAAGAACAAAAGATGAGGCATTTGAGTATTTCAAAACATATAAAGCAGAAGTTGAAAATAAATTGAGTTTGAAGATTAAATCAATTAGATCTAATAGAGGTGGAGAATATTTAAAATCAGATTTTATTGATTTTTGTGAAAAAGAAGGCATTGAAAAACAATTGACTACATCTTTTACACCACAAAAAAAATGGTGTAGCAAAAAGGAAAAATAGGACTTTCATAGAAATGGTTAATTCTATGCTTTATGGATCTGGTATGCCTGGAAATTTGTGGACTGAAGCCTTATTTTCAGCCTGTCATATTTTGAATCGAATACCTTCCAAGAAACTTGAGGCATCCCCTTATGAACTTGGGAAGAGCCGAAAGCTAAATATAAATTATTTTAAAGTATGGGGTTGTTTGGTTCATGTTAGATTACCAGATCAACATTTGGCTAAGGTTGGCTATAGAGGAGTAGATTGTGTGTTTATTGGTTATTCTCAGACCAGTAAGGCTTATAGATTCTTAAATCTTGAGACTCCAAGTCCTCACACAATTATTGAATCCTTACATGCTAACTTTTTTGAGAATATATTTCCTAAGAAAAAAAGAATCTTTAGAACAAGATGCAAGTTCTTTTACATCTCCTCTTAAAAGAAAAACAGTTGAGTCCGTGGAAGAAAGTCATCTGAAGCGCAGTATAAGATCAGCCCAGCTAAAGAACTTTGGACCTGATTTTCAAGTCTATTTGGTTGAAAAAGATCCTGAAAGTTATGCTGAAGCAGTATCTTCCCATGATGCTCCTTTCTGGCGTGAAGCTATTGATGATGAAATGCATTCTATCATGTCAAATGATACATGGATTTTATCAGATCTTCCTCTGGGGTGTAAACCTATTGGTTGTAGATGGATTTTTGGGAAGAAATTAAAATCTGATGGTACTATAGATAAGTACAAAGCTCGGTTGGTAGCAAAAGGCTTTACTCAAATGAAAAATATTGATTATTTTGATACCTTTGCACCTGTAGCTCGGATGACATCTATTCGGCTCTTAATTGCTTTAGCAGCAATTCATAATATGATAATTCATCAAATGGATGTGAAGACCGCATTTTTGAATGGAGATCTAGATGAAGAAGTTTACATGAAACAACCAGAGGGGTTTACCATTCCTGGTCAGGAACATAAAGTTTGTAAGCTTCGTAAATCTCTTTATGGATTAAAACAAGCTCCAAAGCAATGACATGAGAAATTTAGAAAGGCCATGATTTCTAATGGCTACTCAATCAATGGTGGCGATATATGCATATTCAGTAAATTAATTTCAAGAAAATTCTGGAGTTATAATCTGTCTCTATGTGGATGACATGTTGATCTTTGGAACTGATATTGAAAGAGTTAAAGAAACAAAATCATTTCTTGCTTCTCAGTTTGAAATGAAGGATCTTGGAGAAGCTGATGTAATTTTGGGCATTAAAATTGTGAGATCAGCTAATGGTTTGACTCTTACTCAAGCAAGTTATATTGAGAAAGTTCTGAAGAGGTTTGGTCATTTTGATGACAAGCCTGCTCCTACACCATTTGATCCTAGCATCAAACTAGTGCGAAACTCTAGTGACGTTCTTGATCAATTGACGTATTCTCAGATTATTAGGAGTCTTATATATGCCATGCATTGTACCAGGCCAGATATTGGTTATGCAGTAGGAACTTTGAGCAAGTTTACCAGTAACCCCGGAGTTGAACATTGGAATGCCTTAATTCGTGTTTTAAGGCATCTAAAGGGCACGATTAATAATGGCCTACATTATTCTACCTTTCCAGCAGTTATTGAAGGCTATAGTGATGCTACTTGGAATTCTGATCCAAATGACTCTAAATTTATTACTGCTTGGATTTTCACTTTGGCCGGAGCAGCAATCTCTTGGAAATCAAAGAAGCAAACATGTATTACTCACTCAACCATGGAGTCGGAATTTATAGCTATGTCTTCTGCTGGAGAAGAAGCTGACTGGCTTCGAAGTATGCTGATAGATATTCCTATGTGGAGTAAGCCAATGCCACCTTTGACTATCTATTGTGATAATAAAGCTGCTATTTTTCGGGCTTCAAGTAATTGTTACAATGGAAAATTGAGACAAGTTCGTCTCAAACACAATCATGTGAGAAGACTATTGGAGGATGACATAATATCGCTTCAATATGTGAAGTCCAGATTTAATCTAGCAGATCCTTTGTCTAAAGGGTTAAGCAAAGAGTTAGTAATGGAAACTTGTAAAGGGATGGGAATAAAGCCTGTTGTAAATTAATTGTACTTTATGGTAACCCTACCTAATGATGTAATCTTAGGTTCAAAGGGAAAAACAAGTAAAGTTACAATTGTGGAGCACATCAATAAAACTTCCATTTCTTCAAAGAGTGAGTAAATGTGCATAGGTTGAGATTCTATTCTCTTAATAAATCTATAAGACCGATCTCGGTTGTAGTTAGTATGACGACTCTTGATAGATTTACCAATATTCCTACTGTAGAGGAGGATGGGATTATATTCTCTTAATAAGTCTATAAACCGGTATCGGTTGGAGTGTGTAGGAACCCTCTTGATAGATTTACCGACACTTTGCTTTAAAGGTGGATGAGATTAAATTCTCTTAATGAATTCATAGACTGTTTGGTCGGAGTATGCAAAGTTACTGTTGATGAATTCACCGCGCTAAGTGCGAAGTGGAGGCCGCTTCAATAAGATTTTTAACAGGGAAATCTTAAAGCACTTAGTTTAAAGGATTCAGGACACATGGCCCTAAGGTGTCGAAGGATTACGATTTTCACCGGACCATAGTAAGGTGCGTGGAAATTTTTCTACTTCATTTAATGATCTACTCAGTTCAAGATTCGTTCACTAAGTAGTCAATGATTTAGAATGTATTCACTAGCTAATGGTTCAAGTCCAAAAGACACCATTATTGATGCATATTACTAGATTAATGTCTCAAAAATATTTTCAAAATTTCTTGAAACAAGTGGGGAATTGTTAAGTTAATGTTTTAATTAATTTTGAAACATTTCATCTGATAAGAGTTTTTCAAACTAAATCAATGTGAATTTGAAGATACATTCTTCATTTAGTATTTTACGTTTCAGGTTCTTGAAAGTTACATGAAAGTTGCATGTATTCATGAACCTATTTTAAATCCTATTTAATGAAAACTTTTATGTTATGTAATTTTTATCCTATAAATAGTGTTTCATTCTTTTGGAAAAGGCAAGCACTTCAAGAAAACAATTTCCCCTAAAAACTTTAGAGACATTGATCAAAAGGCGAAATCACCAATTCAAGAATAGAAGAGCAACTTTCTTGAATAATACTTGTTGTGGCTTAGTTGTATCCCGAAGATAGAGTTGTTATTTATTCTTCCGTTTGCTCATGGGAGAGACTCCAACTATCTTCAAGAAACGTCTTAACGTGTCTCTAAGCCAAGCAAATTTATTTTGGATTTATTTTATTATTATCATCTTTGTTCTAACATGGGTTTGGGTTTGGGTTTGACATTTTTGTTACAGAAATGGTGTTTTTGGGTTTGGGACTGCAGAATTGTGAAGGGAATGGAACAACAGCATAATATAAAAAAAATATTTTTTAATGATGTTGACTGTGGAGTGTTTTTTAATTAAATGGAAACGAAAGATAGCAACAGAAACGAATATACTAGAATATTTTATTTTATTTAATCTAGAAAAAAACTACACTTAGAACACTCCCGCCGTTCACTGTTACTTATCTAATATATTAAAAATAACGTTTCACTTTTATTTGTCCACTTTAGCATATTAAATAGGCGTTTGGCCATAGAAATCAAAAAAACATTCACTCTTTTTTGAAATTTTGGAGTTAGAGTTGTGTTTGGTGATAGTTTTTGCAAATAGTGTTTTTTTTTTTTGTTGAAATGTACTTTTTCAACTTCAAGTTGTATTTTGAATTTTCATGGCCAAACGCTAATTTTTGAAAAAAGTGAAAAAAAATCTGGAAAAGAGTGAATAATTATTATGGCCAAACGTCCTAAGGGAAAGACAAACTTTTTTTTTCCAGTAAATACTTACCTACAGCAGGTGTTTACACCAACTCAAATGCAATTTATCATGATTAAGTGATTTAATGAAGTGAATATATACATTAATTAATCATGATGAGGTTATTTACCCATAATTATTATTAAGTTATTTAATAGTTGAACTCAATTAAATAAGTATATTTTAAAAGTTGTGTAGTTACTAACAATTTCATGAAGTTTTCATCTTAATAAATAATAATGGGTAAAAAGTATGATATGGTAGATTTATCTCTTGATTTTTTAAATTGAATAAGTAAAAATGAATATTTGTTTTTAATATACATGATAAATAAAAAATAGACAAAGAGAATAATTACGTAAAATTAATGGAAGTTAATGATATTTGACTATGGAGTGTTTTGTAATTCAACGGAAACGAAAGATAGCCACAGAATCGAGTATAGAATATTTTGTTTTATCTAGAAATGAACCACTCTAGTACGTAAAATACAGTATCTTCATGTTTGAAGAATGTTCGGGAAGTGGTCCGCGAGCTAGGAACTCTAACAAAATATAAGGGGTCGTTTGATAGCGGGTTAAAATTATACATGTATTAGTAATGTAGATATTAGTTATGTTGGTATTGCATGTATTAGTTATACAGGTATTAGTTATGCATGGTTTAATTAAGCAAGGTTTAGTTATGCACAAATTATTTCTTTGGATGTAATTTATTTGTCATATTAAAAGTTAATAAATATTATATACTTCTTAAAATTAATTTGTTTACAATTAAATTAAAATAATATTTATTTGAAAAATATTTAAATATTATATTAAAAACTATATAACAATATGGTTTAGAAAAGAAAAGTATTTAAGTGGGGGATGATAAGGGTAATATTGTCATTTCAAGTTTTTATTCATGTATTAGTTATTTTGCAGTCGTTCGTATAGCTAAATCCCGACTGGAGGATACCGGCAGCGAGAGATTCTAGCTCTTTATCAGAACTGGCGGCTCCCGTTGACGGCGAGAACGAATGCTGATCTTCACCTTGGGTCAATAATGGAACGTAAGCCATATTCGTGGCAGGTTTTCCTTAACAGTGAATGATCACGCCCTGATGGAAGAAGATTCAAAGTCCGGGGAGTGCTACGAGCTCAATACGGGAACCGCAGTAAGGTTTTTTTAGGAGAAGCAAAGTTAGATTTGAAGAAGCCCAGATGCATGAGAAAAGAAGAGCACATGGGCTTTATATAGAAAGGAAATCAAGGGGTCCTATAGCGAATCAAGGACTCTGACACAAGGAGGTCTCCCAAAAAAGATTTGGCGGCTGAGTAATAATGACCTAGCATCAGGCAGAGTAAAATGTTGACTAGAAGGTCTTGTCCTAGATAGTTGGAGGCGGTTGCTCAGCTTTATTTGGGTCCATTTCCCGCCATCAAAAATTTCACCTCGGGAAATGGGGGGACTATCTGTATACGGGTAAAACCGAGGATATGGACATGCTCGGTTTCCCGTTGTCATGGTTATGTTCGGGCAGGATACGACCGGCTTATCAAGGATAAGGCTCCAAGCTCGATCCAGGAACGAGGCGTTAAAACAGAGGCGGTTAACCACCATGAGGAGAAGACCGGAATATCCGCCCTCAGCCGGATATTTCGGCATCAATCTCGGAAACAGCTATCACCAGATTTCTTTTCCTTACTTAGGATTGTACTAGGGTTAGAACTCCGCTATTATATAAACAAGAGGCCCCCATTCATTGTAGAGGGTTCCGCGACAGAAAGAAAGAGAGAATTCATGTATTAAAGCAATAGAATCATCTGAGTTCATTCACATTTTCTAAGGTTGTCTTCATTATTCATTGTGTAAACACCCGGTGAATAGGGTTCGACCTCGGTTCCGATACCCGAGGCCAGTTATCATTAATATTTGGTCAGCTCTGCACCTTTTATTTACTTATTCGTTTATCTTGTAATCTCATCTCGAATTGAATTGAGCCACATATCTTTGACATCACGCATAAATTTAATTGTTCTCCATTTTAAGGTTAAACAATTTGGTTGTTTAAGAAACTATATAATACAAAAAGGAAGGAAATCATATGGTTTTCTAATTTTTTATGCTTAAATTCAAATGCAATGGCTACCAATTTCCTTCATTTTGCTTTAAACTATATTAAAGTATGTGATATTTCATCTAAAAGCTTAAGTTATTATAAATAGTATATTTTTATTTATGTAATTATATTTTTAACGCGTCACTCACATACGATTTGAGTCCTTTTTATAAGCGACGCATGTGATTTTTATTTTATCATGAATGATGGTGAAATTTGAAACCAAAACTTCTACATGCTCTGATATAATATTGAGGTGTTTAATCATCTTACTTAAAGGTTCAAACTATTAGAAAGATCACATTTTAGTTACATAATTATGTTAATATGGTGAATTGACGATTACTTCATGTCGGGTTTTATTATCAATAAAACATCTTAACTTTTATCATAAAAATAAGTTAAAACGAAGTTTTTAGGATATAAAGTGATGCAAAAAGTAATTAAGAAAGTAATAATTTCTTAAAATAGCATAAGAAAATAGAATTCTTATTTCTCAAAACGCAACGTTTAGTTGAATATTAATGGCAACTGAATTAATGCAGATAACAAGGGAAAGCAAAGGAAAGATGAATCAGTAGTGGACTTTATCAAACGGTGGGGAGCACTAAATTTAGATTGCAAGGATCGCCTCTTTAGAAAATAGGCAAAAGCAAATCAGATTGTTTTTCTGAAAAAAATAATTAATTTTTTATAAAATATTACTACACAATACCGAGAATGTACTAAGAAATTAGCGTTATATTAACATTAAAATCGGTATGATTCGGTATTTTTAAGTTCGGTTTGGTATTTTGCGGTGTGATATATCGGTAACCGTAGTTTATTCGACTTCGACTTATATGTACTCATATAATAGAAAATTATGGCTTGGGCTATTCAAGAAACGCTTCAATTATATAAGACTAACACCTTACACACGTAAAAAATATTCAGAAGAAAGTGCAAGCAATTCCTTTCGTTAATCATTTTTAAAAAAAGCATTTCAATCAAGAGTAGAAAGAGTTTTAATGTCTAAACAATTAGTGTTGTACTAATACTAGTTTGAATATTTGTTAGTATATACTTGGGTATAGTGTTTCATATTTTGATATTATTTATAAATATCGAATATCGTATCAAATACCAAATTTTCTAAAAATACACACAAAACATTGTTCCAAATTCCATAATGCCAAAATGTTGAGCAGTTGGTGAAGTGCTCACGTGTGCCTTAGTGCACAGTTGACATCCAACTGTTGCCAATTGTCACTAGGGAATTAGATATTTAGTTGGGTATTTAGTTATTTTGAATAAAGTGCTTTGGCCCACGATTTTCTATAAGTACATTTCCTTTTCATTTGTATGGGTAATTGAAAAATATCTGAGAGAAAAGCTTCCACAAAATGTTCCCTTCTTCTTCCTTACTTGTTTATATTGCATTCAATGTTTGACCTCACAAACTAGCTTCAGATCACAGAAATTTACATGGTATCAGAGCGTTTATAGACTGAATCGAGGGATTTTTCAGCACATGTAGCTGAAAAACGAGGGATTCAGTTCAAGGTTTGAAGCTTATTCTGTACGATCTGTTTTTTTTCTTTTGTTTTTCTGATTGAAATTAGGATCAGATCTGTTTTTTCTTTTGTTTTTCTGATTGAAATTAGGATCAGTTTCTGTGCAATTCGCATATAGATTTGCGATTCACTCTATATATCTCTTCAATTTGCGCATTGCGATTAACAATGGAAAGCAATTCACCAGTAATTACCGTTACTTCGAGCTCGAATTCGAACATTGTCGATCATAATCATCCGCTTTACTTAGCTGTTTCTGATACATCTGGAGCAGTACAAATTGATATCCAGTTATTAGGAATGGAAAACTATACATTGTGGTCTCGTGCTATGAGATTGACGTTATTGACGAAGAATAAAATTAGATTCATAGATGGATTGGTTAAGCGTGATACATACGGTGCAGAATATGTGAAACACTGGGATCGGTGTAACGCGATGGTGATTTCATGGATAATGAGAAATGTGAATAAAAATTTACTTAGTGAAATCCTTTACAGAAATAGTGCACATTCTGTTTGGAAATATCTAAAAGAGCGATTTGATAAGATTAATTTGTCACGTGTATATCAGTTGAAGAAGGAACTGGCTATGTTGCATCAGGGAGTGTCACATGTATCTAGCTATTACTCAAGGATGAAGGACTTATGGGATGAGATTGACTCGATCATACCACCACCCTCTTGTGAATGTGATAAACCTAGGGAGTACATTGAACATATGTCGAATCAAAGGCTGCTGGAGTTTCTAATGGGATTGAACGATGGATACAATCAAGCAAGGAGTCATATTCTCTTGATGTCACCGACTCCCAGTGTGAATCAAGCTTATGCTATGATAACACAAGATGAGAGTAAAAAAATGATCTCAGAAGGACACACAGTTTTGGGAGAAGTTTCTGATCCTACAGCCTTGTTTACCAATGCCTATAGGCCTGCTCAGTCCAAACCAAAGAGGAATCCTAATGCCTTTTGTGATTATTGCCAAATGATGGGACATACTAGAGACACATGCTATAAGTTGATGTATTGTGACTATTGCAAAAACAAAGGTCATGTTCGAGACAACTGCTATAGACTTATCGGCTATCCTCCGGATTTCAAAGGGAAAAAGAAGGTGAATGCTGTCATATCAGGTGCTCCACATGGTGCAGGAAGCAGTGTCTATCCTCACCATTATCATCCTGGATACATGGGAGGAATATTTCACTCAAGTCATGTGGGGAACATGTATTCTCCAAGCCACATGGGGAACATGCAGCACTCAGGCCATATAGCAGGACACATGGGAAATTTACCAGGGCACATGGGAGGCATGAGACTGCAGCTCACTTCAGATCAACATGAG
Organism: Lycium barbarum; assembly: GCF_019175385.1. Lineage (NCBI taxonomy): Eukaryota > Viridiplantae > Streptophyta > Magnoliopsida > Solanales > Solanaceae > Lycium > Lycium barbarum. Next base: position 110,192,839 of record NC_083346.1, on the reverse strand, counting down.
CAGTTGCATACCCTATTGAACAAATCACTTACTCCAGAGAAATATGAGACGATCATGACTATGCTTGCCCAACCTGCAGTAGCAGATGCTGCTACTGGACAAACTCCTAGTGCTCACATGGCAGGTAATCCTATTATTAATAAGGCTAGTTGGATAGTTGATTCTGGAGCAACAAATCATATGGTTCATGATAAGAGAATGATTAAACCTGGTGACTTGGTAGAAAATACAGGACAGGTGCAGTTGCCAACTGGTGAAACAGCTGCCATTACACAAACAGGAAGTTGCCAATTATCAGGAGGTGACCTTATCAGAAATGTGTTATGTGTGCCAAGTTTTAAGTTCAACCTTTTGTCAGTCTCTAAGTTGACAAGAGAATTGAATTGCAGTGCTAGTTTTTTCCCTGACTTCTTTGTTTTTCAGGATCTCTTCACTGGGAGGGTGAAGGAGATTGGTAAGATAGAGGATGGATTGTATATGCTGGAGTCATCAAAGCAGTCTGAGATGTTGAGGGCACAATCTCATGCGGTAACAACAGTCTCCACTGCTGAGATGCAAGCAGGTTTATGGCACAAAAGACTAGGGCATGCACCAATGAGTGTACTTAGGAAAATTGATAGTTTTGGTGATAAATCTAGTTTTGAAATAAGGCATTGTGACATCTGTCCTATAGCTAGACAAACAAGGATGCCATTTCCTATTAGTAGTAGTAGAGTTGATTCTCCTTTTCAGTTGTTGCACCTTGATGTATGGGGACCTTACAGGATTTCTACATATGATGGTATGAGATACTTTCTCACTGTTGTTGATGATTTTTCCAGATGGAATTGGATCTTTCTTTTGCATCTTAAGTCTGATGTTGCTTCTATCCTCAAAGATTTGCTTGTTATGATCAGGACTCAGTTTGATGTGGTAGTTAAGAGTGTTAGATCAGATAATGGTTCAGAGTTTTTTAATAGCACTTGCAATAACTTGTTTAGACAGCATGGGATCATCCACCAGAGTTCTTGTCCACATACTCCACAACAAAATGGAGTAGTGGAAAGAAGACATAGGCATATCATGGAGACTGCAAGAGCTATCAGATTTCAAAGTCATTTGCCAGCTAGATTTTGGGGTGACTGTGTGGGTGTTGCTGTTTATGTGATCAATAGAATTCCATCTACAGTCTTTGGCAATGTTTCACCTTATGAAAAATTATTTAGAAAACCACCCTCCTTTGCACATATGAGGGTCATTGGATGTCTATGTTATGCCACCAATTTGGTAAAAAGGGATAAGTTTAGTGTTACAGCAATTAAATCAGTGTTGCTTGGCTATGCTGTTAGACAAAAGGGGTATAAGCTGCTTGATCTCAGTAGCAAGACCATCTTCATTAGCAGGGATATAGCCTTTTATGAACACATTTTTCCATTTCAGGAGAAGCTACAAGGTGGATCTGATGTCTCTCAATCTGTAGATGATGACACAGATTATTTTCCCACAATTGTCCCACACGTTGATACAGTCTCAAATAATGATACCTTAACCACTGATGTTGAAGCCACCAATGCACAGGGTGATGGCCCTATAATAGATCCTGTTTCAAAAATTTCTCAGGATGTTGAACCAGAAGTTCATGTTGCCTTTCCTCAGCCTGGTGTGTTGCCTCCTCCTCTTTCTCCTGTTCAGCAGGAAGTTGCTGCAATTCATGCACCAGTAGCACCTAGAAAATCTGCTAGAGACAGAAGGCCTCCTACATGGATGAAGGATTTTATTCAGCCATCTGTCCCTCCAAGTAGTATGTAAGCATGCTTGTATCCACTGTCTGCTAGTGTCAGTTATGCAGGCCTGTCTGTTTCATATCAAAACTTTATTGCTCAAAGTTCAGTAGTTTCTGAACCACAGTCTTACTCTGAGGCTGCAGCTGACAAGAGGTGGACTGATACAATGCAGGCAGAAATCCAAGCCTTGGAAGATAACAAGACTTGGGAAGTGGTTGATTTACCAAAAGGGAAGAAAGCAATAGGGTGCAAGTGGGTGTATAAGGTTAAATATAAATCTACATGGGAAGTAGAAAGATTCAAAGCTAGGTTAGTGGCCAAAGGTTTCAATCAGAGAGAAGGGGTTGATTATCAGGACACTTTTTCACCTGTGGTGAAAATAGTGACTGTGAGATCAGTGATTTCCATTGCTGCTGCAAAAGGGTGGGTGATCCACCAGATGGATGTATTTAATGCTTTTTTGCAAGGAGACCTCAATGAGGAGGTGTACATGAGCCTGCCTCAAGGTTTTGCACATTCACAAGGCAAGGTTTGCAGGTTGCTTAAGTCACTTTATGGACTTAAGCAAGCCTCTACACAACGGAACATAAAATTGACTACTGCTTTGATTTCCTCCGGTTTTACACAAATTCGTTTGGATTATTCTCTTTTGACAAAGAGGGACAGAGGGAAGCTGGTGGTTGTTCTTATCTATGTTGATGACTTGCTCATCACTGGCAATGATGCAAATCTCATTTTGGAGACTTAGACTACACTGCAACAACATTTCAAAATCAAGGACCTAGGGGAGTTGAGGTATTTCCTTGGTTTTGAATTTGCTAGGATTAAGAGTGGTATTGTGATGCACCAGAGAAAATATTCTCTTGAACTGATAACAGACATGGGACTTACAGGTGCTAAGCCTGCTGGATCACCAATTGAGTTAAATTCTAAGCTTACTACTACTGTGTTTGACCAACATTTTGGTCATGTAACTGATCCTATGTTGGATGATCCCACCAGTTATCAAAGACTCATTGGTCGACTACTTTACTTGACAAATACCAGGCCAGACATAGCCTTTGCAGTCCAGGTCTTGAGCCAGTTTATCCAATCCCCCAAGGCTTCACACATGGCTGCAGCCCTCAGAGTAGTCAAATACATCAAACAAGCTCCTGGTTTGGGCCTTTTTCTACCAGCAGAGGACTCATGTCATTTGGGTCTGGCATACACCCGACCCAAATCTTGCCTTGCGATTTTTTTTAAAAATTTATGCTTGAGCGGGGGTTCGAACCCAGAACCTCATGATTTTTACGCAAAGCTCAAGGTTGCAACGCGAATGGCAAAAATTAAAGACCAGCAATATGAGGGGGAAAAATTTAAAGACCACAAATATAAGAGGAAAAATTTAAAAACCACCCTAAAAGAAGGGCAATTCGCGCAAAACATGAAAAAAAGTGTGGTACTATTTTTTGTGTTGGGCCCGTGCTAGCACGGGCTTTCATCATCTAGTCTATATATACTAGTAATGATAGACTCAATTTGCGCACGGGCCCAATATATTTGTAAAGGATAAACTATAAATCAAACTTATCTAACGTAAAGTGTAATAATACCATTTAGCAAAAAAAATTGTAACTGTACTCATCAAATTGCTTTAAAAATATACATATAAATAGTGATGATAGAAAAACTTGGCTAATCAATAATTTAACAAGAGTATTTAACTAAACTGGAAAAATTAAAACCTTACTACTATAAAATAATGTGCATAAACTTAATTACCCTTAAATTCACCAAAAAGGAATCGGAAAGTTGAAGAAAATTAAATAGTTTTCTTTTAGATTTAACAAAGTGCACAAGTGCATATATCGTAATAAAGTGCAAAAGGAGGGGCAAAATGGTTACTTAAAAAATGTGTTGTAAATAGATTATATATGAATAAACCAATGAGAACAAATTATTCAGTCAAATTATGTAAATACCCCGGGAATAACATGCAAGCTGATGGTATACTGGCTGCTATTCCCATTTCTTAGATAGTAATGTTTTATACTTAGGCATGTAAAAGTCTTTTGTGCGAAATTGCACCATACATGTAACAAATGTCACAATAATTTGGCTTTGAGGTGGGTTCTTTGTCGCCATAACATCCATTATTCATTTCACTTTATCGTGTTGTATCAATAATTTTCGAGACAAACAAAGATATTTATAGGATTAAAACATATGAAACAAATTTTTAAGTACGTAAAATGTTTTTCACCAATTCCGTGTATATTTAGCTTGATGCAATAGGAGTATCAAGTCAGAAAACTTTATTAATTAGTCCTAATCAAGGTACCATGAAAAGGGAAAATGGCACGTTTATGTTACTTTGTCATTTTAGATATAAATTAATTGAAAGAAATATATGCAAGTAAAATAAAAAAGAGACCATGATTAGAAAATGGTTGGTTGATTTGCAATTATGGTTTCTTTCTTCAAAATCAAAAAAGCTAATGATGTTGATGCCCTAACAATTACGAATAGAGAATTAGTTGCAATTATTACACTTGATTTTTTTCTCTATTACACTTAGATTTTTTTCTCTGTTGTGATACTTTCTTTATCTTAATTCTTGGAGTTAAGTGATTGATGGTAATGTCAAACTCAAGACGGCATTGTTTTGTTGTTTATGTTTATGGAGATGAAAATTGACACATCTCTTGTTTTGTATACTTGTAATCATTTTGATACCTAAGATATTTTTTTCTATTCTAGGACGTGTCAAAAATATTAAACTAACATTATTATGCGTCAATTAACATTTTGACTTACATGTGAAGTAAAAAGCTATTAAAGTTCCACCACAAAATGAAATACATGACAAATAAATTGAAATTGGCGAGCATTTTATAAATGAATTCAAATTTATTTAAATGCATCCAATTATAAATTTTTCTATGATTCAAACAAACTATTTAATCTTTACTTAAATGAGTTTTACTGCTACTGTATCACTACTCTTTATTTATTTATTTTAACTCTTCAGCCCAAGTCCTTCATTATAACAGCGTGTAGCCTATATATGTTTTGAGTTTTACAATTTAGGAATAATTACTTGGCATAGCTACCTCTAAGAGGTAATTATTGATAATAGCTACTTTTTAATTTATTTATATTTAGTAGCTACAGTGATTTTGTAAAATATCATTCATAGCTACACCAAAATATATTAGATTTATGACTTGTATTTCTCTCTCCCTCTCTCTGGCCAAATACCTTTCCTTCTCTCTAGTGCCTCTCTCCTTTTTCCCTCTCTCTTCTCCCTCGGCCGATGCCGTCTCCTTAGTCTCTGCGGCCAAGTTAGCTTTCTCACATATTGTTGCTTTAATGGTGGCCACACCTCCCCCTCCGCCTCTTCCTCCTCCAAAGCGACACCACCAGATCTGAGAAATGCCACTGCTTCCTCCACTGCCATTACGCTTCTCAGATCTAACGGATACCGAAACTCGTGGCTTTTTCTCCTTGTTGTATCTTAGATCTGAATGTATTTGAAATTTTGTTGAAATACAGTCAAATAGAGTCGTTGGCTGATTCTATTTTGAGGGGCAAACAAGATGTATTTAACTGTATGTGTTGGTTAAGTGATCTATATACATATATTTGTATCCGATTTTTTGAGTAAATACATTGTATTTAAAATTTTGCATCTGAAATTTTGTTGAAATACATTCAAATACAGTCGTTGGCTGATTGTATTTTGGGCGCAAACTAGATGTATTTGACTGTATATGTTGTTTGAATCAATATATATATATATATATATATATATATATATATATATATATATATATATATTGATGTATACTTTTGTTTTGGGTGCAGTTGAATGTACTTCTACAAAATTTCAGATGCAAAATTTCAAATACACTATATTTACTTGACAAATTATCTATATATGTGTGTGTGTGTGTACAATTTTTGAAGTAAATATAGTGTATTTGAAATTTTGCATCTGAAATTTTGTGGAAATACATTCAAATACATTCAACTGCACCCAAAACAAAAGGATACATCAATATTTAAACAGACTAAAATACACAGCTCCCGTCGTGTATTTAAATGAACTTAAATACATCATTTTGAATACACGTGTATTCAGAGGCATTAAGGTTACATGTATCCAAATACAACCAAATACATGTGACTTCAGATAAGGTTAGGTACAACTGAACAGTGATTCAAATACACTGAAATATAGTCAAATACAACGAAAATGCCTAAATGTAGCTACGAATTGTAAATAGCAAAAAGATAGCTATGAATTCCTCCGTACCAAACACACCCCATATCAACTTAAAAAAAGGGCAGCAAGCAATATATCTGAACTTATCTAATATTGAACAAAATAATGCAGGGATGTACAGAACTTTAACAAGCGTATATTTGATGAAATTTTCTACTTTACATTATTATTATTCCACAACACATCTATAGGGACAGTATCATTTACACGAGCTACAAATTTTGATGTACTAACAGATTGCTACCTTTCTGTAAGCTCTTATACTTGATTTGAAACCCTGTAGTAATTTGTCAAGCTCTTCCCATCCAACTCTTTCGAAAAGAATCTTCTCATATAGTCCATGAATAAGAATTCCCGGTAAACTGCTGGTTTTTCATCCGATATTAGTTCGGGTAGAGGTCCAAATGAGTTCTCTCTTTGGCCTGGGTTAAAGAAGACAGCAACTGATACGCGTGGTTCTTGATAAGGGTTGGCTAGAACTCGGTGCTCCACGCTCTTGTATTCATCATTCGATATGATCTATAAAAGGGAAGTCGATTAATCATGATACAAATTGTTCTGAGGAAAAATGAGAACCACAAAAGATGAGCATTGGACAAGACTACGTTCAGGAAAATAGCACCAGCAAAAGCGAAAATTAAACATACAAATAGCTGTTCTTGACAGAGCATTTTGGTATCAGTTGACTCTACCATTACTATCTGGAGAAGTAAATCCACACCATAAGGGGTCGTTTGGTTGAAGGTGTTAGAATGAATCCTAGTATAAGATAATACAGTATTTAGTTAACCGCATTAGAAAACATGATTGTTGCATAACTCTGACATTATTAAAAATTACCTGCTTTAAGTTATGCGACAATCTACGGATTATTTCATATGGGATAGAATGTGTAATAACACTACCTAGAAAAGGATTAATAGTTGAAATTTGTATCTGCGTATAATACAACCTTTTACATATAACTCACTTTGGAGTTTAGTAATCTCAACTTTTGTTTTATACAAATACTTCCTCGCAATTTGCACGGAGTCGACATCATGTAAAACTAAAGTCATAGCAACAAATAACTTTTTCGTTAACTCATTTAAGCAAACTGTCATAGCGGAGGAAAAACTAATACCAGGAACAAAAAAATGACTAGGTGTTTATTTCTTGTGAAGGAAGCGACGAAGATCGGAATATAGATATGGTTGCTTGACTCGTTTAAAACTGAAAATTGGCCTCTATTCAAAATTGGAGGACACCCCAGTGATTCGTGATGCTGCAGATAGCTTGAAATGGGGTCACTTAAAGGAGAGGAGATACACAGAGAAGGCTACCATCATTTTTGTTCCCACACTGGTATGGCAGATTATTGGCCCTGGAAACTGATTTGGAAGTCAAAGTTCCCGGTGAAGGTTAAATGCTACAGCTGGCTAGCACTACACGGAGTATGTTTGACTCAAGACAACCTCATGAGAAGAAAATTCCAGATTGCAAACAGATGCTACATGTGCCAAAATTCAGCAGAATCTATTAGCCACTTATTGCTCCACTGTACAGTTGCAAAGGACCTATGGTGTATGTTTTACACTATTTTTGGTCTTAGGTGGGTCATGCCACTGAATCTGAAAGATGCAGTGGTAAGTTGGAATGGCAAGTTGATAAAGTCATCAGAAGAGCCTGGACTATGATACCAGCCAGCATATTTGGGTAATATGGAATGAAAGGAATCGCAGATGTTTAGATGGTTTATCAACTCCAAACCATTCCCTCAAAGTCAAATGTCTCCTACTTTTATTAAGCTGGGACAAACCATCCCCTGTTATCTTCCCTGAACAGTTTTTGGATTTTGTTAGCTCCATTCACATACACATAGTTTTTTTGCCTCCTAGGGCTAACATTCTAAATAGTTCTAGTATATAGCCTTTTTTGTAGCTTGTCAGCTTCCTGCTATAGCATAGACAATTGTCATGAAGCTGACAGTATCTCTTTTGTTCACTTAGCATCTTCTTGATGCCAGCAATGAATCTATTTATTTCATCAAATATAAAAAATTAAAAACTGAAATATTCGCAAGTAGGACAAGGAAAATATGTGATGCTCACAATCATCCCATGATAGATGACAATTTGAGACATTTCATGCTATCCGATCAAAAACTTACAAGTGCTACTGAACTGAAAACATCATTGGTTCTATGGTTGAGTTGTTATTCGTGCAAATACAGTTATTCGGTACCTTCAGAATGAAGCCGGTGGAATTGAAAATACGGGGTTTATTAAACAATAAGCTCATAAATAACTTCCTACAAGCACAAAAGAGAAACGTGATTAGCACTGAAGATGCTCAAACTTTGGTAGATCCAGTGTTTTGGACGCGGCGACAAAAGGCGACAAGGGCCTGCCTCACCTTAAGGCGCGGCGCACGGCGAGGCGCTCGCCTTTTTGAAGTGCGGCGCCAATAAATACCAAAAAATTAAAATATTTAATTGCATATGTAAATAATCAAAATCTCACTAGCAATAACATATTAGCAAATATTTCAATTCAAAAATTTTGTTGGGCCTTTGGTACCATAATTCCAACCTATGTCTTTTTTGCTAGCGTCCGACGATTCCATTGAATTTGAACCTACTGTTTATAACTGTATAACAAAAGTTAAACAATTGTTGAACAGAAAAAATAGGAGCAAAACAACCACTGCCTCACTGGTCCAAACAGAGAAAAAAAAAACGGAGGAAAAAACAGAGGAGAGAAAAACAGAGCAAAAAACAGAAAAAGAAGAAGAGAATAGAAGAAGGAAAAAAAATGCAGAGGTGGCCGGAAATAGAGCAGTTGTCGCTGGAAAAAAAAAAAGAAGAAAGAAGAAGAACAGAAGAAGTAGCAGAAGTCGAAAATACAGGAGGAAGAAAAAAGAAGAACTGAAGAAAAAGAAGAAGGAGAAAGAGACGTACCTGAAACCTTGAAGGAGAAGAGAGGAGGAGGCAAAAAAAAAAACCCTAGCTGCTATTTTTCTTTTGTAAATAAGTTTCATTTAAGTCCTCCACTTCTTTTAATTGCTTTTTTTAAAAAAAAAAAAAGGCATCTCGCCTCGCCATAACTGGGCGCCTCGCCTTGGCGCCATTACGCCTTTTGAAGGTCTGCTCGCCACAGCCATAAAAGGCACTGCAGCCTCGCCTCGCCTCGCCACGCCTCTCGCCTTTCACAACACTGGGTAGATCATTTGCAGCTAAAGTCATACCAAAGACTCTTTTCATTAACCCATTTAAGCAAAACTACCATAGCATATTTTGATGTTTCCTTTTTTATTCCTCAAATCATTTGCATGTTTAGCATTCTTAGTCCAGCTTTTCAGAACGTATTGCTCAAGGATACAAGAAAAATTTTAGTCAAAGAACAAAACTCTTAGTGCATGATAACATAGCTAACCTATGAATTCAAACATATAGATCTACAAGTAATGAAATTAAGTTGGACAGTTTTATAGTCTGTTTGGCTAAGCTTCTAAAATTAGCTTATTTTAAAAAGTATTTTTTTCAAAAGTATTTTTGGCGAAAAGCAATTTATGATTAGCCAATTAATTTAAAAAGTACTTTTGAGCAACAATTAGTATTTTGGCCAAACTTTTAAAAAGTGCTTCTAAGTGTATTTTTCTCAAAAGTACTTTTCAAAAAAGTGCTTTTGGGCAAAAGCTATTTTTTTAGCTTCTGAAAAACTGCTTTTGCTACTCCTTAAAAGCACTTATTTTCTCCCAAGGCCAAACACCTCACTTTTTTAAAATAAGCAAACAACAACAACCACATACCCAGTGTGGTCCCGCATAGTGGATCTGGGGAGGGTAAGACGTACTTAGACCTTACCTCTACCTTTGGCTAAAAAGAATTTTTTAAAATAAGCACTTATTGAAAAAATAAATACTTTTGGGGGAAAAATAAGCTTTGGCCAAACAGGCTATTAGTTTTCCCACTTTCACCTATTAGCTTCAATATTGATCACTTTTTTGGCTGCCACTTGCAAAAAAGAATTTGATGAACTCTAGTATAAATTCTTTTTGGGTAAGCGTTGGCTGCATTCTTTAACATCCCGCAATCTTCTACAGAGAAGTTAAGGTTTTCCTCGACATTTGTAATCCGCAGTTGCCTCAACATCACGCATTTCATCAGCCCATTGCTCATAGTGCTTTACAAATTCAGTTATACTCATTGTCTTGCATGTGAAGACTCATTGTGCTTACTTGTTTAATTGATGTCTAGCAGAGAAAATAGAATGACCAACTCTCCCCTCAAATTATATAGCTTTTGAAGCCAAGTACTACTCTCACAATCCTCTGCTCATTCTCTGCCATATTAACTCGAATTTTACTCTTATTTGCACCTCTACAAGATTATATCAAAATAGTCCCTAAATTCTAATCTCCAGTAAGTTGTGATATGGTTTTTTTGGGTATTTCTATCAATGTGCCATTCACATAAATGATGACATGTATCATGTTAGGAAAAACTTCTACAATGGCAAATGCTATACATGAGCTTGATCTGTACAAATAGTTCTCGCTGCTCTTCATTCGATTGCCTTGAAAATGTTTGAAATAACCAAATAAAAGAACCAATTGCGTTTTGAAGGCAACGGGAGGAAGAGCACCCAGAACTATTTTTACTAATCAAGCTCATGCATAGCGTTTCCATTAAAGATGTTTTTTTGAATACATGTCATTGTTTATGTGAATGAGAAATTGATAGAAATGCCCAAACGAACATACTACAGCTTTATTGGAAATTGGGATTTAGATACTATTTTGATTTTTGATAAACTCTTATGTAGGTGCAAGTCAAAGTCAGAATTTAAGTTAATACGGTAGAAGATGATCAATGACTGGGTTTCATCAAAAAAAAAAAAAAAGATGATCAATGACTGGGACTATGGGAGTAATACTTGGCTTCAAAAGCTATATGATTTGAATAAAAAGCGGGACCTGCATTTAGTTGTTCTATTTTCAGGGCAGACATCAAATCAACTCAAAGAAGTGAGAGTACGAATAGGGTCTTTATAGAAATGACATGCAAGATAATAGTATAACTGAATTTGTAAAGCATTATGAGCAATGAACATATGAAATGTGTGATATTGAGGCAACTGAGGATTACAAATATCGAGGAAAACCTGAACTTCCAATAGAAGATTGTGGGATGTTATAGCATACACTAGTGTTTACACAAGAAGAAATTATATAGGGGTTTACCATGAATTTTTGGAAGGGATAACTAAAAAAGTGATCAAAGTTGAAACTAATAAGACCTATAATAAACACACAATTTAAATAGTAAAATGGGCAAATTGTAAGTTGTCCAGCTTAATTCTCTTAATAATTCCATAACTTGTAGTTGAGAACAACAACATACCCAGTGTAATTCCACAAGTGGGATTTGGAGAAGGTGGCACTAAGAGTTTTGTTCTTTGTGTTGAATTTTTTTGGTATTCTTGAAGCAATACATTTTGAAAAGATAGACAAGAATGCTAAGCATGATTTGAGGAGTAGATCAATAAGTTGGAAATATCAAAATTCTCCATGATAGTTCGCTAAATGGATTAATGAAAAAGGCATTTGCTGTTATGATTTTGGTTGCAAATGATCTACCAAAGTTTGAGCATCTTCACTGCTATCATTTTTCTATGAAATTATAAGCATCTTGTTTAGTAAACCCTGCATTTTCAATTCCACAAATTTCATTCTCAAGGTACCGAACAACTATTTTCGTATGAATACCAGCTCAACCCTATAACCAAGGATGTATTTAGTAGCACTGGTTAGTTATTGACCAGATAGTTTTGAAATGTCTCAAATAGTCTTCTACAATGGGATGGTTATGCACGTCATGAAATTCACATATTTTCATGTCCCACTTTGAAAATTTTGAATTTTAAACAAGTCAAAAAATCACATCGATATTCTAACCTTTGTCACTTCCTTTCTTAACAAGGGGAAATCTTATCAGCTTTGTCCTTCACAAGAACAAAAATAAAACACGTACTCGTTTATTTGTCTCTACTTATAAGTTTTTGCCCCCTCTATGGCAATTCGCTTAAATGGGTTGATGGAAGAGCCATTTAACGTTATGATTTTAGCTGTAAATGACGTCAACTTCAAGGATTACTAGAAAGTATTTGTATCAAGCAAGAGTTGAGATTACTGAACTCCAAAGTGAGTTATACGTAGAAAGTCATGATAAAGATGAGTATAAGTTCAGTCACAAGTATTGATCCTTTCTAGGCCGTAAGAGTCAGATTCTGGATCCAAAAAAAAATAAAAAATAAAAAAAATAAAAAAAGAGAAGGGAAAAGGATACTGGAAATCGAAGCCGAAAATTGAGCAAAGAAGGAAAAGGACTACCCCATGCACAAAATCCTTGTGTACCGTGGAAGTGACTACAGGCACATGATCATTTTTAATATCACAAATACACATGAGTCCATGGGATTAACTTTTGAGGTTTAATCTCTAACTGTCTAGTGACATATTTTTTGCAACTAGTCTTTGTACGTCTATTTATCTCAATCTGTATTTTCCTTCTAAAGTCAAACATGCAGTTACATGGAGAATCAAACAAATTTCACTCAACCTTGACTCAGACTCAAGTTTACACGCAGGCGGTTGCAATAAAAAACAAGGCTCAAACAATACTCAAGCAAATGTTAGCATCATTGTGAAGAGAAAATCAGTTTGAAGCATAATTGGACCCTCTATTGCATGTGAATCTCCTGGATATGCTTTTATATTCTTCCTACAGGGGTGTTCTTAAACAATTAATTAGCTAATTTACTGCAGAATATTACATCTATGAACTATGTATCTCAAATTCAAAAGTGAAATATAGTATGAAAAGTGAATTTTTATATTCTGGGAACTAGAAATTGTCGAGTGAAAAAGAGTCTTAGAAATTTTAGTTTGAGAAATCTGGAATATGTTTTTTCTTTCTTTTTTTTTCTTTTTTGAGAAATATATAGGGAAGCCTTGAGAGATAGGGAAAGATTCGTGCCTAAAATCCATAGAATACTGGACGTAGCAGAAGATCTTAACAATTGAGTTATACTTAGATAGGACTGGAGCAAGATCGGTACAAGAACTTTCCATTGAAGTAAAGAATCCCGATCAACAATCGATTCACAATTTGGAGATTGCATCCAAAGCAATTGCATGTTTAAGTTTGGATAAATTAGCATATCATAAAGGAAATAATTAGGGCAGTCGGAAAAAAGGCAGAAGAACTAAAAATGGCTCTTAACTTTGCAGACATACAAGAAGTGTTGAAGAGTTATTTTAAGTGGAAACGGTCGATGAAATGAGAAGGTTGGATTGAGGAATTGTTTAAGGTGAACAAGTGGAAAAAACAGGAAGGCTTTACATTAATGCGTTCAAGGAAGAAGTATTGGAGTGCTTTAGGTGAAAGAGACGAAGTTCTAAAGCAATTCTGAATGCCATACCAAAACATTACAAAAAGAACAAATTCACTTGCGAATGCACTTCCTAGTCAACCAACATGTATGTCAACATTAAGCAATTGACATTAAAATTCTGGATCAATAGCAATGGAAATTGAAAATTTTATCTATTGAATCCTACAAACATGCTAGTCTTGGATGCCTAAACTTGGAGACCATGTAGGCCTGCTTTTCTCACAAGAGTCAAAATGAGAATAATGCAAACATGACAGATTTCTTCGATGAGAAATGACAATTCTCGAACAAGAAGAAGAACTCCATCCTAAACTCATCTCACAAAGTATGGGAATTGGAAAATCATTTGCCACAGCAATGCAACCTAAAACTCCAGCTATTAAATACCTAATGCACACCATACTTCAGCTACATATTCTACTGTTCTTGGTACAACATGCATCCTTATGTTTTATCACGAGAAGCCAAAAACCACACTGAAAGAAAATTATCAATCATGCACAAACAAAACGAGTCAAACATACTTATATGCTGAAAAAAGAACAGCATAGACCTTGGACACGCTTTTGACCTAAATAGTCTCTTGAATTTACGAACTGATCTTAACTTCATCCTAAATAAATTGAATCTGAACTTAAATAAGTCTCCAAAATTGCATTTCTTGGACCAATCCTAGTCCAACAGCTAAAGCTGCTTTGAGTTTAATGTGACCAAATGAGAACATCACCAAATTCATCCCGTAGGTTCACAACCTAGATTAAATTTATTCCTCAATACTAACCACATAGGACAAGTTTTTGACCTGAACGTCAAAGCTAAGGAATTGGTCTAGCTTTTGTCTTAAAAAATTTGATGCCAAACATCAATAATCTTAAAAGTTTGCATCTTTTGATCAACTTTGATCCAATCACTAATGACATCTTATAAGTTCATGGGTTCAATTAAATTCATCTCTCAAACACAGTGGTGGATCCACCTTTGAGCTTATGGTGCACGTTCACCCATCCAGTTTAATTCAGGAATGAATTTTATATTTTAATTTTTTTGAAAAGTAGGTTCTGCATTGCAGTGTGCACCCTTTGTTAAAAGCAGACACTGGGTGCCTCATTGCCTTAATTTCTTAGATCTTTCAACTGTACAGGATGAAACCATTTGCTAATTTCTTTTTCTTTTCCTTTTCCCATTCTATCTTTTCCCTTCTCTCCACTTCATCAGACCTACATTCCTCAATGCAATCCCAGGACAATTCCTTGTTTCTTTCTTTTTCGTTTTCTTTTCCTTAACTTTATCAGACCACAGTTCTTGAACTTCCTCAAATTGATCCTTTTTATTTCCTATTTCTTTTACCTATCTATTGATTTTGTTTTTCTCTCATTAACTTCATCCTACTGGACTTTAATTACCAAGATTGCATGGTGAACAACAAAGGATTAAAAAGTTATCTACTTATTAGTTACTTCAAATTGATGTTTGCCACTAATCTCTATGTTTGAGCCACTATAAATAATTTATATGACTATAGGATTTAAGTTACACCATGAAACACATTGAACCCTGCTGTCAACTCAATCCTCCTTCTTAAGTGAACCGCGCCCATTATACACCTAATTGGGAACACATTTCTCGATTATCAAAAAACTACACAAACCATAATGTCCTCCAAGAATACAAATTATACAAGTTTAATCATATTCATGAGCAAATAAAGAGAGCATACCTGGAGAATATCACCAATATTAATCACAATAGCTCCCGGAATCGGCTCCAAATCAACCCAATCTTCACCAAATTTAACTTGCAACCCCATCACCTCATTCTGCACCAACACTGTCAACACGCCTGGATCAGTATGTGGCGTTAGCCCTTTCGTCAACTCGGGCTGTGGACAATAAGGGTAGTAATGTGCAGCCATTATTCTTGCATCCAAACAAGACAATTCCTTCAATCTCTCCTTATTTACCCCTAACCCTTCACATAACAAACCCATCAATTCTTCCCCAATTTTTACCACTTCTTTGTCCCACTCAACCGCCGCCTCCCTACATACCTCCGGCACGTACTCCCACTCTGGCGGAGTGGGACCCAACCTGTTGGAAAAAATAATTCAAAAGTTGTAAGGAATATTAGAATTATGTCTAAATAGTATTCATATTCAAAATTATATAGGAAGAGGGGTGTGTTTGGAATGACGGAAAATGTTTTCCTATTTTTCCTTTTTTGGTTGCACTAATACAAAACATTTTCCGGATCAATAAGAACACACCAATACCCCACACCCCCTCCAACCCCACCTCTCACCCAAAGCTACCCACCCCACCTATCCCCAACTCCCCCTACCCACCCCCTCCAACCCCACCTACCCCCAACTCCGCCTACCCACCCCCACCCCACTTACCCCATCTCCCACCTCCCACCCCGCCTACCCACTAGAGGCGGATCCAGGATTTGATACTTGTAGGTTCCAACCTATTTCAAACTTAAAAAAATAAAGAGACAAAGCAAAGACCTACAGGTGACCGAGGGATTCGAACCCTTGACCAAAACAAGCAAAGCTTTAAGAGTTCTTTGTTGCCACTGGACTAACAATACACTTTATTAATGGGTTCCCAAATAGTATTTTTTATATATTTGCTAAATTTTTCAATAAAAATACAGAATCCGCACAAATACATGGGGTTCCCGAAAACCCCCATATAATTAGCTAAATCCGCCCCTGCTACCCACCACCAAAAGTCACCCTCCGATTTCAAAAGCCTCATAGTATTTTGCTATGAATATATGCAAATGCTCTTAAAGTGACATTTTTCAACTTAGCTACCAAAAACAAAAAAACCAATAGAAAAATCACTTTTTTCCGAGTGGAAAACATTTTTTGCCATACCAAACACACCCTAGGCTATTCAATTTTTTTAGTCAATAGAGATACTACTAGGCTATTTTCATAGAAAGCATTCAAAAAATTTTGCATAAATATTTTTCCTTCAGAACCTCATCTGCAACGTGTCCCTCCAGCTGGCAGCTTTAGAATTATACAAATCAAAATTCGTAGAATAGGCAGCTCCACGTGTCATATCTCTACTATAATACTTCATCTTCACTTCATCAGGCAATTCATTAAACGACTTAACCGAACCCACAATTTTATTTATTGCCTCCACCTTAACAGAGTGATTAATAATCTGGAAAAATCCAAGCGTCGTTGCCGCACGGTGAATTTGGTCAACCAGCGTCGACCGAGGGAAAGAAAAGTCAACGACGGGGATTGAGTGCTTCTTGTGACCGGGTCGGGTTGCGGGTTCCGATGGGTGGATGAAGAAAGTGGGTATGGTTGTAAGGCCTTTGTCGACTAGGCCTTTTACTCCGATTTTTGATTCGTCGAATTCTTTTACTTCTTTCAGACGGTTTGGGTTCGGAACTTGGTTTGGGTTTAGGTTTGACATTTTTTGTTACAGAAATGGTGTTTTTGGGTTTGGGATTGGAGAATTGTGAAGAGAATGGAACAGCAGCATAATATAAAAAAATATATATTATTACAAGTTTAATGATGTTGACTGTGGAGTGTTTTTTAATTAAACGGAAACGAAAGATAGCAACACAACATTCTTCAAACATGAAGATGTTTGAAGAAACTGTATTTTACGTACTAGAGTGGTTCATTTCGATTCTGTGGCTATCTTTCGTTTCCGTTTAATTACAAAACACTCCATACTCAAATATCATTAACTTCCATTAATTTTACGTAATTATTCTCTTTGTCTATTTTTTATTTATCATGTATATTAAAAACAAATATTCATTTTTACTTATTCAATTTAGAAAATCAAGAGATAAATCTACCATATCATACTTGTTGCCCTTATTATTAATTATTAAGATGAAAACTTCATGAAATTATTAGTAAATACACAATTTTTAAAATATATTTAATTGAGTTCAACTATTAAATAATTTAATAATAATTATGGGTGATATCATAGAATTGTTATTCTATTTTTTGCTTCCTTAAAGGTGTATCAAGTCAATATAGAATATGTTAAAATGGATGGTGGGAGTATTTGTTTAATTTTTTAACCCTTGTGGAGTATTTTATTAGCGTTGCTGGCTCGGGGACCACTCCCCACCATTCTTGAAACATAAAAATAAAAAATATTTCTTTCGTGGACAAGTAAAAGTGAAACGTTATTATGCTAAAGTGGACAAGTAAAAGTGAAACGTTATTTTTAATAACCGGTTTGGGTCGGTTATTGATTAAAATCATAATCAAACCAATTTAGTCGGTTTTTAAATGTCTAAAACCATAACCAAACCAAATAAAATAATAACCACCGGTTTGGTTCGATTTTTCGATTTATGACTAGCAGCCATGAGACTTATCAGTAAAATAATAAAAAGTTGAAAAAGACATGTTTTTTTTTTTTTTGTTCAAACGATAACTTTTGTTTATAGTTTAAGGTGGAACATACATCATAGAAACATTTTCACTATTAGTGATCGTATAGTACTCAAATTACCCAAAGTTGCTAAACTATTACATATAAAGCTAAAAACTAACTTAATAGTGGTTGCACCGTTTTTGTCATCTTAATACACATACCTGGAAATAAAGTAGAGCATAAGAACTTTTAGTTGTTGTTACAAACATACATATTAATTAAACATAAAGACTACCTAAAATAAAAATTAAAATTAAAATATATGAAATAAAAAAACTTTGTGTAATGATCCCAAACTTTGGGGCAGTACTTGCATTTTGCTCTCAATTCTCCCATTTTATTTAAAAACTTTGTGTAATGATCCCAAACTTCAGATGTTTTACTATCATTATCCCCAAGGCTAGGGTCTCAGCTACAAGGAGTTGTTTTTTTCTGCTTTTTAGGAGGATTACCCACGGAAGAAGTAGTAGGGCATTACCATGTGCTTGAGTTGCAGCAAATGCTGATGTTACTGAAGTATCTTTTATAGGAACCTCCAAATCTGCAACCTCTGTCCTTTTCATATGAAAAATATTAGAAGTTTAGGACTCATTCAAACAAGAAAAAAGAAAGGTATAAATTCGAAAAAAAAAAAAAAAAAAACCTAAAATCAAATGGCTGACAAAGAAAGGCTAAAAATTTAAATTAAAGGCATTAAACTCTAACGTGAGTTTCTGTTAATAGGTTTACACTTAACGCTTAAAAGAGTTAAAAGCCTTAAAGACATGGGCTTGGACATATTCTTAAAACATGGCCCTTAAACAAATCATGTGAAATAAATAGACCAAGAATCAAATTAATGATTAAAAGGTATAAAATATTTATAATTATTTATGAAAAACTAATATTATACATATAAATTATAAAATTTATTTATATAATTTATCGGTTTGGTTCGGTAATTTATTCGGTTATTTTTTAATAGAACCATAACCAAACCAAATATTATCGGTTTTTAAAATTTGAACACATGTTATATATTTATTATGTTAGTATAAACATCCGGTGTGAGTAAATTTGTACTCTTTTTTTCTTCATTAACATTAATTACTCATTTTCAAATCATTTTTCAAGTGTATGGAGACCATATGCCAATTAATATGAGTATTACAGTAAAATATATACATCATTTATCAATTCTTAAGGTGCGTGCAGAGTAAAAAATGGACAAGTAAAAAGAAACGGAGAAAATATTTTTTATTTTTATGTTTCAAGAATGTTGGGGGGCGGCGGTGTTTCAACAGTGTTTAAGGGTGGTTCGACGGCGGCGGCTTGACTCGCCAGAGAAGATGGAGAGGAAGAAAGAAGGGTGGGAAAGAGGAGATGGGCGAGAGTAAAAGTGAGGGAAAAGAGAACACGTTAGAGAGAGAGAGAGAGAGAGAGAGAGAGAGAGAGAGAGAGAGAGAGAGAGTTACGTGTTAGTTACCTTATGTAATTGAAATACAACATTTAGTTACCAGATGCAATTAAAGTATAGTGTAGTTACTAAATATAAATACCGCTTATATGTTCTCTACCCCAAGTAAATTCCCCTTAAAAAAATGGATAGACTTATGTTATTTTAAAGCCAAAGAGATATTCCTTCAAAACGAATGAGACAACCCACGAGGAAAAAAAATTGCTTCGTGGCTTTAAAAGAATAAGTCTACTAAGAAAAATGAGTAGACGTTTTTTTTAAAAAGTCACGTGACATTTTCTTAATTAGAAGATAAGCTAAATGATTTTTCAAAAAACTTCTGGCTGCGAAAAGGGTATATTTGCATCATTTTTCTAATGGCAGGGGTATATTTGCACCATTTGTGTAACTACGGGGTATATATGCACCACCTTTTTAACGAGTGATATATATATGCTCTAAATCGCAAAGTTGAGGAATATATTTGCACCTTTGTCCATTTTTTAAGAATCTTCGGGAGTGGCCGTGAGCTAGGAACTCTAATAAAATAAGGGTTAAAACTTAAAAGAATTAAAGAATTTGGAGTCACCTTGAATAAATTTGCACACTGCAACTAAAGTAGATGTTAAGTTACCTTTGTCATTGGCAATCAGTGAATGACAATAGCTCCCAGAATCGGCTCCAAATCAACCCAATCATCACCAAATTTAACTTGCAACCCCATCACCTCATTCTGCACCAACATCGTCAACACCCCGGGATCAGTATGTGGCGTTAGCCCTTTCGTCAACTCTGGCTGTGGACAATAAGGGTAGTAATGTGCAGCCATTATTCTTGCATCTAAACATGACAATTCCCTCAATCTCTCCTTATTTACCCCTAAGCCTTCGCATAACAAACCCATCAATTCTTCCCTAATTTTCACTACTTCTTTGTCCCACTCAACCGCCGCCTCCCTACATACCTCCGGCACGTACTCCCACTCTGGCAGAGTGGGACCCAACCTGTTGGAAAAAATAATTCAAAGTTGTTAGGAATATTAGAATTATGTCTAAATAGTATTCATATTAAAAATTATATAGGAATAGGGGTGTGTTTGGAATGACGGAAAAAGTTTTCCTACTTTTCCTTTTTTGGTTGCATTAATATCTAGGAAAATGTTTTGAAGAACATTTTCCGGATCAATAAGAACACACCAATACCCCCACACCCCCTCCAACCCTACCTGCCACCCAAAGCTACCGACCCCACCTACCCCCAACTCCGCCTACCCACCCCCACACCCCTTAAAACCCCACCTCCCACCAACACCCCCTCCAACCTCACCTACCCTCAACTCCGCCTACCCACCCCCACCCCCACCTACCCCTTGCCTACGCCATCTCCCACCTCCAACCCCGCCTACCCACCACCAAAATTTACCCTCCGATTTCAAAAGACTGATAGTATTTTGCTTTGAATATATGCAAATACTCTAAAAATGACATTTTTCAGCTTGCGTACCAAAAACAAGAAAATGAGTAGAAAAATCACTTCTTTTCCGAGTGAAAAACATTTATCGCCATACCAAACACACCCTAGGTTATTCAATTTTTAATCAATAGAGATACTACTAGCTATTTTCATATTGCGGGAATTATAGAAAGCATTCAAAGATTCACAGAAATTTTGCATTCTTTCACAACCTCATCTGCAACGTGTCCCTCCAGCTGGCAGCTTTAGAATTATACAAATCAAAATTCGTAGAATACGCAGCTCCACTTGTCATATCTCTACTATAATACTTCATCTTAACTTCATCAGGCAATTCATTAAATGACTTAATCGAACCCACAATTTTATTTATTGCCTCCACGTTAACAGAGTGATTTACAATCTGAACAAATCCAAGTGTCGTTGACGCACTATGAATTTGGTCAACCAGCATTGACCGAGGGAGAGAAAAGTCAACGACGGGGATTGAGTGTTTTTTGTAACCGAGTCGGGTTGTGGGTTTCGGGTCGGGTTCTGATGGGTGGATGAAGAAAGTGGGTATGGTTGTAAGGCCTTTGTCGACTAGGCCTTTTACTCCGATTTTTGATTCGTCGAATTCATTTAGTTCTTTCAGACGGTTTGGGTTCGGAACTTGGTTTGGGTTGTTAAGTTAATGTTTTAATTAATTTTGATACATTTCATCTGACAAAAGTTTTTCAAACTAAATGAATGTGAATTTGAAGATACATTCTTCATTTAGTATTTTACGTTTTAGGTTCTTGAAAGTTACATGAAAGTTGCATTTATTCATTAACCTATTTTAAATCCTATTTAATGAAAACTTTTATGTTATGTAATTTTTATCCTATAAATAGTGTTTCATTCTTTTGGAAAAGGCAAGCATTTCAAGAAAACAATTTCCCCTAAAAACTTTAGAGACATTGATCAAAAGGTGAAATCACCAATTCAAGAATAGAAGAGCAATTTTCTTGAATAATACTTGTTGTGGCTTAGTTGAATCCCGAAGATAGAGTTGTTATTTATTCTTCCGTTTGCTCGTGGGAGAGACTCCAACTATCTTCAAGAAACGTCTTAACGTGCCTCTAAGCCAAGCAACTTTATTTTGAATTTCTTTTATTATTATCATCCTTGTTCTAACAATTTGAAGATAGTTGTCTCTATGGCTGCTACATCAACATTGAATGGTGTTCCATCTTTGCCTAATCCTAATTTTGAAATATTCGATGGCAAAGATTTTCCTAGATGGCGTGGAAAGATGGAATTCTTTTTAAGACGGTTGAAGTTAGCATATGTTGTTGAACAACCTTGTCCTAATGCTCCTGGTTCTGAGGTAGCAACTGACGAGGCTACTTTGATTCAAGAACAAATTGCCAAGTGGAAAGATGATGATTATTTATGTAAGAATTATATTCTTGGAGGAATGTCCAACAAATTTTATGATCAATATTATACCAAGTGCAAATTTTCTAAGGATATTTGGGACACTCTCCAAAATATCTATTTGGCGGAAGAGGCGAGTTCAAAGAAATTTCTTGTTTCAAACTATATGGAGTTCAAAATGGTTGATGATAAGTCAATCACTGAACAAGTGCAAGAATTCCAACTTATAGCTAATAAAATTGCTATCTCTGGAATTGCTCTTGATGAAAATTTTCATGTTGGTGCTATTGTCTCGAAACTTCCTTCCTCTTGGAAAGAATACTGTTACATCCCGTATTTTTGAACGTCGGATTATTTGTAAGATGGGGTGGGGCCCACACATCGAGATTTTTTTGAAACATCTGAAAAGTCAGATGAATCACATATGTAAAGTTAAACACAACTCATGAAGGACCCTTGGGCCAAATCAAAGTGGAAGCCCTTCAAACGAATATTTTTAAGAAAACGTTTTCGGGTGACCTGACTTTGAGGGGCACAAACGGTATTATAAGTTTGGAATTTGAAAAAATACCAAGAAATAGAAGTTGTAGATAATTGAATTAGATTTCCAACCATAAGTCATGGGTTCTCAGGTGACGTCGGTGCAAGGAGATATGAACGTTTTAAGGTCGAAAGGTCAGTGGGCTAGGCCCAATTCGGGACCAACCGGGTTGGCCCAAAAAAATGAAGAGAAAAATTAGGCCCAAAAGAGGGGTGGCCGGCCATACAATGGCCCAAGCCCATGGATTCTAATTAATTTCCATGTGATAATTAAATATAAGGGGCCATTTAGTTGTCTTGAAACATATAGAAGTTTCAAGAACATTAGAAGAGGAGAAAAACAAAAAAATGAAGAGCAAACGAGACATGGCATACGGCCATGCTCTCCAATTTTTGTCCCTTTGAAATCTTCTCCCAAAAATTATTTTCTTGTGGTATTCCTACTAATTCAAGGGTCCTTTACAACTTGGTGTAATTATTTTGGAAGAAAGAGCACTTGTTTCTTCAAGTTGACAACTTGGTCAAGTGAAGAAGATTGTAGAAAAAGGTAAGAATTAATTCCTTTTTATTATGTTATGAAGGTTGGTTATGTTGTAGTATGTAGAAATGAGTAGAATTTATGAAAATATGGAATTTTACAAAGTGGGTTTGCATGTGTGCATGTGTATATAAGGTTGTATAAATAAGATGAGTTGAATTTTATGTTGTATTCTAGTTGTAGTTGTGGTGGACCTTATATTGGAAATGGAAGAAAATGGTTCAAGTTGGCATGGAAAATTATTGGAAATAGTTATAGGAAATTATGTGATTTTATTGAAGTTTTTATGTAATTATGGAAGTGGAGTTTTAAATGTGAATTATTATGTTAGTTGGTGAATTTGGAAGGATAATAGTCCATATTGGCATGAAAGATTGGTTGTTAAGTGGTTATGAGAAGTTTTGTGATTTTATGGTAGATTTATGTAATTATGAAAATGAAATTGTTAAGGTGCAAATTATGATTATGGTTGATGAAATTGGAAGATGGAAATATGTTATGAATATGTAGATTGAAGATTAGAAGTTTTGGATGGATTATGGTTTTGGTGGAAAGTTTGTATATTTTGTATATCTTGTGAATATTTTGTAGAAATGATATGAAATGCTTCCGAATTATATTGTAATGATCTTGATTAGTAATGAATGTAAAAACATTGAGATTGGTTTGGAAATGTGAAGTTGGGATGAAAGTTATTGCACTATGTTGGAAAGAGGACTAATTATGCTATATTGTGTTGTGTAGTGATTGTTGTTGTTGTTGGTGTTGTTGTTGAATTATTTTGGACGAGTTAAATTCTCGGGGATGCTCTATGTATAGGGGAGATGCTGCCCAAATTTCCGTAGACAAGTATGAATTAAGATTGGATTCTTAAAGGCTTGAAATTGATATTTGGTAAATGTGACCAATTTGTAGATTTTGGCGGATTTGCAACTTGAATTTGGAATAGCATAAGGAGCGGAAAGAGGTATGTAAGGCTTCACCTTCCTTCCTTGGCATGTCCTAGACGTAATAGGTTTGGACACGGGCCTCGGGGACAATTCCTTTCCTAGAAATCCGAGATTGAAATTAGTCGTTTTTCATTCAATAGAATTGAATTAAAATCTTGCATAGATTGTTGGAAAGTTACCTAAACATCTAGAACTTGCACAAATAGGATCCAACTACTTTAAACCTCTCATAAGTAATGTCATGAAACATATTATACGTAAATTGGGTACGCCCCCTCATTTGACCGAGGTGGGCCCACTATTCCCGGATTCTTCTTTATTGTTCCGTTTATCAAACGATAAGTGTTGTAACTATTCTAATGAGAACATTTCTATGATAACAATAACGATGATATTAATGAAGAGAACATGTTGATGACGAGTATGATAAGAATGATTCCATGACTAAGAGTTTCAAGCTAAGAATTCAATATGAGTATGAAAGTGTCAAGCTAGTTCATGATTTCAGTTTTACTACTTTCTAAGGACCTTAAAGCGAATGAATGAATGTTATATGAAGCTTATGATCGTATTCTACGCTTTCTTTTAATGCTACGCTTTATTGACAGTCTCGCCTTATAATACTAGTACTTTCAAGGTGAGACATGACGATCACGATTACTCCATAATGAAATCGGAGGCTACCGACCTTATGTCATTCCGATACGGACATGATTTCCTTTGGGCTCTAATGCATGCTGCTTATATGTTATAAGTATATGTACATGTATATGGGGAAGATTGGGAAAGAGAAGGCGCTATAGACGCATAGCCACCTGATCAGTTGGAGTATGATACATGATTTCGTCCCGGACGCGGGATGTATGGTTAAATGGATCGGAGCCGACGCCTCGGCAATATGATGTGTTCTATTTTCCATATGTATATGAAAAGAGATATTTTCCAAGAAAGTAAAGTATTATACGCACATATGGATCGGGCTGCACGTTCCGCAACAATATGTTATAATATATGCACATATGGATCGGGCTGCACGATCCGCAGCGCTAAGCATGCATGGTATCTGCCGAAGGGCACTTATATGTACAGGTTATCTTTCTCCCTCATGATATGCTACATGTTTCTATTATGTTACTATCCTTGTTCTATATTTTCCGCATATTATTATTCATGCCTTACATACTCGGTACATTACTCGTACTGACCCCTCTTCTTCGGGGGCTGCGTTTGTTGACACCCAATTTTGTCCCTCCTTTATTTAATTTTATTTATTCGGGCTTCTAAATTTATTGACGAGCTAAATATTTTATTTCCAGTTTTTATCGCTACTACTATTAATATCGCTACTTTTATTTTTTCAACATTACGAGTATTACTTTATCACAAATTTTAAATGGTTCGTCATCATTTCATTTTAGGATTTGTACTCGTTAAATAAATTTTACTTTGTTAAATCTTTACTTTCTATATACTAATTACTATTTATCTTCACATAATAAATATTGTACTAGTTGCCAAATTAGAAGCCCACAAATAATTGAAACATAAAAAGAAGAACTCATTTTCGGACCAACAAACGGACCATCCCACATTATCCCCCTACCCAAAACAATTCAGCCCACACTTAAAATTCAACTCAGCCCATGTTAATTTCGGACCAGCCCACTATTTTATACCTGACCCGGCCCACTACCTAAATTAAAACCCTAAACACTTTAATCCCTAACCCTTTTTTTTCCGCCTCCTCCTCACCCTTTCCTCTCTTCCTTCTCTCTTCTCACCATCGCTGCCGCCTTATCTCCCTCGTCTCACTCCCCACTACCGCCGCTCCTCTTCCCTTTTCCCCACGCACGCTCCCCTCCACTCACCCGACATCACTCCTCTCTTTCCTCTTCCTCTCCACTCACCTCTGTCTCCCGCTTCGTCTCTCTCCCACGCTCCTCTCTTTACCAACGAAACCCTATAAATATAATGCAAGTTGAATCGTTGAAAGGGGGGAAAAACAGGAGAAAACGGAGAGAATCTGAAACGAAAAACAGATTGGAAACCCCCTAAAAAATGAGATCTTTTTTACTACCAACTTTATCATATTCAACATTTTGATCTTTCCACTACTCTAGGTTTTGGATTTGTACAACTTCCATTCTCTTTCGAACCATTTTTTACGTTTAGGATTATTTGAAAAAATCAAACCAGATCCCTCTTTTAAAAAAAAAAAAAGTGTTCGGTTCTATTGAAATCTGGGATTCGAAAGATTTTTTGTCGAATTCGAGTTCGTCGTGTTCGAACGTAGATTCGACGTCGTCAACACCCAATTCACTGCACCCATAAAAGGTTCGTTTGAGTTCGAGTAGAAATCCGAGATTCATACCCCACTTCACTGCACCTACAAAAGGTCAGTAAACTTTTCTTCTTCTTTTTATTTTTGGTATTCTGTTTGTTTAGTCTAATTTCTGTTCATGTATTAGTTAACAACTATGTTGATGTTTGTTTAGTCCAGCTGAATTTGGTTTTAGTTGATATAACGTAGTATGAATTTAAGCTCGATGGGGTTCATTACCTTTCACCAAGTTAATGTCACCTGGTTTGAACATAGTAATTAATCAAGCGGTAATTTTTTCTAGTCGATGATATTTGTTAGCTTATTTGCTGGCTATGTTAGTTTAAATAATGTTTACGTGTTGATGTTTCTGATTCATAGTGATCAAGAATTGTGTTCATTGGGTCTGAATTATTGTTGTTATATTGTCAGCTCTGAACCTCCTGTGTATGACCTGAACTTGATTAGTGCTTATCTTCTATGGCTTTGTACTTTGACATAATGAGTGGTGTATAAAGTGATGTATATCCCTGAAACATTGCCCATATTTGTCTAATGTATAAGTTTGGCAACCTGTCTAGAAATGTCGATCTAATTTTGTGTTTCTCAAAATAGGTGTGTGGTCTGATACATACTTACACTTAGAGAAGCTGGGGATTGTTTTCTCTATGTTGGTCCATGTATATTTAGTTGTTAATCAAATTGTTTGTCTGGCTACCCTGTTATCTTTGAAAGAAATTGATGCTATCTTTGTTTAAGTATTTCCTCTCCCACAGACCACCTACACAGCTGCTGTTTGCCATGAGTTTGTTATCGCTATTTGTTGTTGTTGTTTGATCATATGGCTGCTATCGCAAATGGTATCATTGATGAATGTTGAACCAAATAAATCATGTGCCATTTTACTGCATTAATAGCTGCGCATGCACTTTATAGGAAACTGTCTTTCTATAAATATTTTAGAGCATGCTTCCTATAGTCTCCAATGTGTATAAAATAAGAACAGTTTCATCCAGCTGAAGGCAAGCCAATTTATTTTGTCTTAATTGTTAAGAAACAGAAGTGCTAGTATAGCTCACTTTTAGTTTAGTTATGTGTTTTCACTTGGTTTATTTCCTGCTCATTGTTAGTTAATGGTGGCTAGTATGATCTCTTTATTCCCTGTATATGCTGCATATCACGATTACTGCCTCTAAAGACAAGCTCAGTTATGCTTGAACTGTTGTCACATATTGATGCTACGCTTAACATACATCTGGTTGACTGATCCGTTCGGGGAGTCATCCATATCTAAATGAATGTTAAATCGTTTTCTTTGAATACATTTGAGTGCTTGACAGTTTCAACAATGTATGTTGCCTTATTCAGTGTTAAGCAGAATATTATGTTTGTTGCTGTTTGGTCTTCTTTAGGATCATTTCCTTTTTTTTTTAATCAAATGAACAATGCTTTTGGTGACATCAACCTACCCTTATTTAGCCCCAAAACTGGGAAAGAGAATAATGTGTACCTCCTTGCCTTACTTTCAGTTAGTATTTGTTGTGTGTAACTAGTTTCCATATGGTGTGACCTTAAGTATGATGGTGCTAAGCTTATGCGATCAGTATGTTTTGCTTTGATCCATGCCTCATTCTCTAATCTTCTAGGTTGCTAGACACTATAAACATGTGACAAAACAGTTAGCTTCACATTTGATCTGACCTTTACTAAAACTGATAATTAGACTAAAGAGAATCTGCTTGCATAATGTGCTTCTTAAAACCTGCCTGCATACTTTTCTCACAGGGGTGTATTCTCTTAAATAATTCAGCTGTGTTTGCTTAATTAAGGCTATATGACATGTAGGCCTAAACCTGTTTGGCCCCATTTGAATCAAATCTGGAGTTTTTGAGTAACTATCCTCAAACGAATCAGTCTCCAATTTGAACATTTTGGAAATAGTTGGTCGTATTAGCATATACAATACCTGGAAAACGAATTAAAAGCAATTAGGAAACTGTCCCTGCACTCAACCATTTTGATTTTTTGCCCTACTATGTTCCTGTCCATTGGAAGACTGTAAATACTCCACATTTTTGTTATACATTGTGAAATAAGAAGGTGCAGTGCTGGACTTAATCATTTATCTTCTTGGGCCTATAACCGGGCCTGGTTGAGTTGAAATGGGAGTTGGAGTAACAGACTTGACCATTTATCTTAGCGAGTCTATCCATGTTTTCATTTTTTTTTAGTTATAATTTATTCATTGTTTGCAGATTGTAATTAATTTCCAATATCAATCCTCTCCCCTTTCAGTTGTCCATAATGGACTTAGATTTATGAATGTCGTACGCATATAACCTATATACTCTTCATATATATTAGACTGTTTAGGACTCTTATTTGAGACTTGGGTTTGGTAATTCGGGGTCATTATAGATAAAGCTATCCGATATTAACCTTCTATACATCCTTATGAATGTGTATACCTAGGATATATCAAAATATACCTAATATATACATAATCTACTACTTTATTTAGCGTTATATTTTTGCATGTTTAAACTTGTTTATTGATCGTATACTAATTCTTTTTTTTCTTTTTTTTTGCATGATCATCTCGCACACGAGTCCGAGGGACTCGTTTTCTTCCTTATTTGGCGTTGGGCTAAAAGCCCAACATGATTCCATTCTCTATCCAGCCGCAACAATCCAAAAATGACTGGGCCAAAGCCCAACAGCAGCCTAGTCACAACAATCCTAAAATGGGCTGAGCCTATTTAACTTATTTGCTCTTCCATTTCGTTTTTTCTTTTGTGTATTTAATTTGTGTTGTATGACTAACATTTTTTTGTTTTTTAATTTAGATGAACTTTAGCAAATTAGTGAAGTTTAGTTTAAATAATGGGTAGTTAATTCAAAGAGCTTCATTAGTTTATGTCGAAATTATTTATTATCCATAATATTTATCTTTTAGAATAATTGATTTTCAAAGTATCATGACTATATATTTTTGACTAAAGGAACCATAAATTATACTTACTATTCTGGAAGTTTTAAAACGCCCCAAATTTTACACTAACTTAGCTTATTCTAAAAAATAAAAGGCAAATTAGTTTCAACGGATAACTTTCCCACTTTAATTCCTTTCCAACACTTGAAATACATAATTGTTTGAAACAACCTTAGCACAATATATATATATATATATATATATATATATATATATATATATATATATATATATATATATATATATATATATTAAACTACTAGTCTTTATATGAAGCCTTTAATATTTATTCAACATTAATCTTACAATAACTCTTTGAATTTGTGAGTCGACATAGCTCACTTTTCTCCGAATACATATAAACATTACATATTCTGTTTCTTTTAGTTTATTTTAACTAAACTCTTTATACAAATTATTGTGTTTTCTACAAGTATTATTTTAAACAATACTATTACACTTTCATTTAAAATTTTAACAACATTTATAAGTTGTATTTTAAAATAGCATAATGAGTATTCCTTTATACAAATTATTATTTATAAGTTCTATTTTTACAAATAGCATTTTTACATGCTTATCTATAACTTTAGCCATACTTACAAAGCTACTTTCTTTTCTATAATACTATATTTACACCTAGTCTAATTAATTATAAGTCCGGTCGGTTAACCATTGTTAATGGGTCTTAAAGGGTGCCTAATACCTTCCATTTAGACTAATTGAACCCTTACCTAGAATCTTAAGTTTCGCAGACCTTAAACAGAGTTAACTTTAAACGTGACTTTAATAAATTTAGGTGTCCTAATTCACCATAAATAATTAGGTGGCGACTCCTTAAAACAAATCAACAAAAACAGGAATCTCCAATACGTCATACTTCTAACTCTAATTTTGACTCCGGTTAAAAAGGGGTATGACAGCGTTCATGCCGCGCAGGTACATCCAAAGGAGCTAAAACTAGCATAGAAGATATTCCAGCAGAGTTGGTAGGCTCCACTTATTCTGGAGTGCTGCCGAGTCAGAGTATATGAGCTATGATGTTTTGTTCGATGTTAGAGACTTTGCAGACAGAGTCGTGGGTATAGAGTGTCAGCTTTGTAGACGGCTTCGCCAGTCGATATGTTATTATGTTTCATGTCACGGGTCCCACATGATGATAGACTTTACTTATGAAAAAAAAATTGGAGAGCTTACTGTGTATTTATTTCTTAATTGATTCAAGAGTTTATATATGTAATAAGAGCCAGTGGGTTCGCTCGGCTCCAGATATGGGGTCGGGTGCCCATCACACCCTAGTAAGATCGGGGTGTGACAAATACAGAAGCAAACTTTTACACAAGAAAGAAGATTTGACTCTTGAGCAATTGTTGCAACATTTGCAAATTGAACAAGAGACTCGATATCGTGACAATAATATTTTGAAGGAACCCGTCATGAAAGATCATGTGATTGAAGAAAAATCAACCAAGAAGGAATCTGTTAATAATAAAATTCCGAAGGCAAAGAGAAGTACGAATTTCAAGCGTACTAGTACCAATTCTAAGTCAGTTGAATGTTACCACTGTCACAAATTTGGTCACTATGCGCGTGATTGTAAAATTCTTAAAGCTGAAAAGAAGAAAGAAAAGGCAAATAACCATGGAAAAGATGAATCTGTAGCAATGGTTACAGAAGCATTTGTAGCAGGAAATCAAGTGGAATGGTGGATAGACACTGGCGCAACTCGTCATATATCAGGTGATCGAAATGCTTTCAAGACCAATGAATTAGTGGGGGACGATAAAGTTTTGTATGTGGGAAACTCATCCTCTGCTCAGGTTGTGGGAAAAGGAACTATTGAATTGAAGTTTACTTCCGAAAAGATAGTCACGCTGATGGACGTATTGCATGTTCTTGAAATTAGGAAGAACTTGGTGTCAGGTACGCTTCTTTCGAAGCATGGTTTTAGAATGATTTTTGAGGCAGATAAATTTATACCGTCTAAAAATGGCATATTTGTTGGAAAAGGCTATGCTACAAATGGAATGTTCAAACTCAATATTGATAATGAAAATATTTCTCCTTATATTGTGGAGTCTCTAGATTTATGGCATGAACGTCTTGGTCATGTGAATTTTAGATCCATACAACTTATGGTGAAAATGGATTAATTAAGGACTGTGGAAAAGATCATACTACTAAGTGTCTTACTTTTAGTAAATGCAAGATAACAAAGAAACATTTTAAGACGGTTGAAAGGACATCCACACTTTTGGAATTAATTCACACCGATATCTGTGAGATGGATTGTTTGTCACGTCATGGTTAGAGGTATTTTATCACTTTCATTGACGATTACTCAAGATATACATATGTCTTTCCATTAAGAACAAAAGATGAGGCATTTGAGTCTTTCAAAACATATAAAGCAGAAGTTGAAAATAAATTGAGTTTGAAGATTAAATCAATTAGATCTGATAGAGGTGGAAAATATTTAAAATCAGATTTTATTGATTTTTGTGAAAAAGAAGGCATTGAAAAACAATTGACTACATCTTTTACACCACAACAAAATGGTGTAGCAGAAAGGAAAAATAGGACTTTCATAGAAATGGTTAATTCTATGCTTTATGGATCTGGTATGCCTGGAAATTTGTGGACTGAAGCCTTATTTTCAGCCTGTCATATTTTGAATCGAATACCTTCCAAGAAACTTGAGGCATCCCCTTATGAACTTTGGAAGAACCGAAAGCCAAATATAAATTATTTTAAAGTATGGGGTTGTTTGGCTCATGTTAGATTACCAGATCAACATTTGGCTAAGGTTGGCTATAGAAAAGTAGATTGTGTGTTTATTGGTTATTCTCAGACTAGTAAGGCTTATAGATTCTTAAATCTTGAGACTCCAAGTCCTCACACAATTATTAAATCCTTACATGCTAACTTTTTTGAGAATATATTTCTTAAGAAAAAAAGAATCTTTAGAACAAGATGCAAGTTCTTTTACATCTCCTCTTAAAAGGAAAATAGTTGAGTCCGTGGAAGAAAGTCATCTGAGGCGCAGTATAAGATCAGCCCAGCCAAAGAACTTTGGACCTGTTTTTCAAGTCTATTTGGTTGAAAAAGATCCTGAAAGTTTTGCTGAAGCAGTATCTTCCCATGATGCTCCTTTCTGGCGTAAAGCTATTGATGATGAAATGCATTCTATCATGTCAAATGATACATGGATTTTATCAGATCTTCCTCTGGGGTGTAAACCTATTGGTTGTAGATGGATTTTTAGGAAGAAATTAAAATCTGATGGTACTATAGATAAGTACAAAGCTCGGTTGGTAGCAAAAGGCTTTACTCAAATGAAAGATATTGATTATTTTGATACAGTTGCACGTGTAGCTCGGATGACATCTATTCGGCTCTTAATTGCTTTAGCAGCAATTCATAATATGATAATTCATCAAATGGATGTGAAGACCGCGTTTTTGAATGGAGATCTAGATGAAGAAGTTTACATGAAACAACCAGAGGGGTTTATCATTCCTGGTCAGCAACATAAAGTTTGTAAGCTTCATAAATCTCTTTATGGATTAAAACAAGCTCCAAAGCAATGGCATGAGAAATTTAGAAAGGCCATGATTTCTAATGGCTACTCAATCAATGGTGGCGATATATGCATATTCAGTAAATTAATTTCAAGAAAATTCTGGAGTTATAATCTGTCTCTATGTGGATGACATGTTGATCTTTGGAACTGATATTGAAACAGTTAAAGAAACAAAATCATTTCTTGCTTCTCAGTTTGAAATGAAGGATCTTGGAGAAGCTGATGTAATTTTGGGCATTAAAATTGTGAGATCAGCTAATGGTTTGACTCTTACTCAAGCAAGTTATATTGAGAAAGTTCTGAATAGGTTTGGTCATTTTGATAACAAGCCTGCTCCTACACCATTTGATCCTAGCATCAAACTAGTGCGAAACTCTAGTGACGTTCTTGATCAATTGACGTATTCTCAGATTGTTGGGAGTCTTATGTATGCCATGTATTGTACCAGGCCAAATATTGGTTATGCAGTAGGAACTTTGAGCAAGTTTACCAGTAACCCGGGAGTTGAACATTGGAATGCCTTAATTCGTGTTTTAAGGTACCTAAAAGGCACGATTAATAATGGCCTACATTATTCTACCTTTCCAGTAGTTATTGAAGGCTATAGTGATGCTACTTGGAATTCTGATCCAAATGACTCTAAATCTATTACTGCTTGGATTTTCACTTTGGCCGGAGCAGCAATCTCTTGGAAATCATTTAGCAGACATGTATTACTCACTCAACCATGGAGTCAGAATTTATAGCTATGTCTTCTGCTGGAGAAGAAGCTAACTGGCTTCGAAGCTGGCTTCGAAGTATGCTGATAGATATTCCTATGTGGAGTAAGCCAATGCCACCTTTGACTATCTATTGTGATAATAAAGCTGCTATTTTTCGGGCTTCAAGTGATTGTTACAATGGCAAATCGAGGCAAGTTCGTCTCAAACACAATCATGTGAGAAGACTATTGGAGGATGGCATAATATCGCTTCAATATGTGAAGTCCAGATTTAATCTAGCAGATCCTTTGTCTAAAGAGTTAGGCAAAGAGTTAGTAATGGGTACTTGTAAAGGGATGGGAATAAAGCCTGTTGTAAATTAATTGAACTTTATGGTAACCCTACCTAATGATGTAATCTTAGGTTCAAAGGGGAAAACAAGTAAAGTTACAATTGTGGAGCACATCAATAAAACTTTCGTTTCTTCAAAGAGTGAGTAAATGTGCATAGGTTGAGATTCTATTCTCTTAATAAATCTATAAGACCGATCTCAGTTGGAGTTAGTATGACGACTCTTGATAGATTTACCAATATTCCTACTGTAGAGGAGGATGGGATTATATTCTCTTAATAAGTCTAGAAATCGATATCGGTTGGAGTGTGTAGGAACCCTCTAGATAGATTTACCGACACTTTGCTTTAAAGGAGGATGAGATTAAATTCTCTTAATGAATTCATAGACTGTTTGGTCGGAGTATGCAAAGTTACTCTTGATGAATTCACCGCGCTAAGTGCGAAGTGGAGGCCGCTTCAATAAGATTTTTAATAGGGAAATCTTAAAGCACTTAGTTTAAAGGATTCAGGACACATGGCCGTAAGGTGTCGAAGGATTACGATTTTCACCGGAACATAGTAAGGTGCGTGGAAATTTTTCTACTTCATTTAATGATCTACTCAGTTCAAGATTTGTTCACTAAGTAGTCAATGATTTAGAATGTATTCACTAGCTAATGGTTCAAGTCCAAAAGACACCATTATTGATGCATATTACTAGATTAATGTCTCAAAAATATTTTCAAAATTTCTTGAAACAAGTGGGGGATTGTTAAGTTAATGTTTTAATTAATTTTGAAACATGTCATCTGATAAAAGTTTTTCAAACAAAATGAATGTGAATTTGAAGATACATTCTTCATTTAGTATTTTACGTTTTAGGTTCTTGAAAGTTACATGAAAGTTGCATGTATTCATGAACCTATTTTAAATCCTATTTAATGAAAACTTTTATGTTATGTAATTTTTATCCTATAAATAGTGTTTCATTCTTTTGGAAAAGGCAAGCACTTCAAGAAAACAATTTCCCCTAAAAACTTTAGAAACATTGATCAAAAGGTGAAATCATCAATTCAAGAATAGAAGAGCAACTTTCTTGAATAATACTTGTTGTGACTTAGTTGAATCCCGAAAATAGAGTTGTTATTTATTCTTCCGTTTGCTCGTGGGAGAGACTCCAACTATTTTCAAGAAACATCTTAACGTGCTTCTAAGCCAAACAAGTTTATTTTGGATTTCTTTTATTATTATCATCCTTGTTCTAACATGGGTTTGGGTTTGACATTTTTGTTACAGAAATAACTAGAATATTTTATTTTATTTAATCTAGAAAAAAAACTACACTTAGAACACTCCCACCGTTCACTTTTACTTATCTAATATATTAAAAATAACGTTTCACTTTTATTTGTCCACTTTAGTGTATTAAATAGGCGTTTGGCCATATAAATAAAAAAAAATTCACTCTTTTTTGAAATTTTGGAGTTAGAGTTGTGTTTGGTGATAGTTTTTGCAAATAGTGTTTTTTTGTTGTTGTTGAAATGTACTTTTTCAACTTCAAGTTGTATTTTGAATTTTCATGGCCAAACACTAATTTTTGAAAAAAATGAAAAAAAATCCGGAAAAGAGTGAATAATTATTATGGCCAAACGGGTCCTAAGGAAAGACAATCTTTTTTTTTCCGGTAAATACTTACCTACAGCAGGTGTTTACACCAACTCAAATGCAATTTATCATGATTAAGTGATTTAATGAAGTGAATATATACATTAATTAATCATTATCAGGTTATAGTTATATACATATTTGAACACATGTTATATATTTATTAGTTTAGTATAAACATCCGGTGTGAGTAAATTTGTACTCTTTTTTTCTTGCTTAACATTAATTACTCATTTTCAAATAATTTTTCAAGTCTATGGAGACCATTTGCCAATTAATATGAGTATTATAGTAAAATATATACACCATTTATCAATTCTTAAGGCGCGTGCAGAGTAAAAAAAATGGACAAGTAAAAATAAACGGAGAAAATATTTTTTATTTTTATGTTTCAAGAATGTTGGGGAGTGGTCCCCGAGCCAGCAACCCTAATAAAATACTCCACAAGGGTTAAAAAAATTAAACAAATACTCCCACCATCCATTTTAACTTTTTTTATATTGATTTGGCACACCTCTTAAGTAAGCAAAAAATAGAATAACAATTCTATGATATCACCCTTAATTATTATTAAGTTATTTAATAGTTAAATTTAATTAAATATACTTTAAAAGTTGTGTAGTTACTAATAATTTCATGAAGTTTTCATTTTAATAATTAATAATAAGGGCAACAAGTATGATATGGTAGATTTATCTCTTGATTTTCTAAATTGAATAAGTAAAAATGAATATTTGTTTTTAATATACATAATAAATAAAAAATAGACAAAGAGAATAATTACGTAAAATTAATGGAAGTTAATGATATTTGACTATGGAGTGTTTTGTAATTCAACGGAAACGAAAGATAGCCACAGAATCGAGTATAAAATATTTTATTTTATCTAGAAATGAACCACTCTAGTACGTAAAATACAGTATCTTCATGTTTGAAGAATGTTCGGGAAGTGGTCCGCGAGCTAGGAACTCTAACAAAATATAAGGGGTCGTTTGATAGCGGGTTAAAATTATACAGGTATTAGTAATGTAGATATTAGTTATGCTGGTATTAGTAATGCATATATTAGTTATACAGGTATTAGTTATGCATGATTTAATTAAGCAAGGTTTAGTTATGCACAAATTATTTCTTTGGATGTAATTGATTTGTCATATTAAAAGTTAATAAATATTATATACTTCTTAAAATTAATTTGTTTACAATTAAATTAAAATATTATTTATTTGAAAAATATTTAAATATTATATTAAAAACTATATAAAAATATGGTTTAGAAAAGAAAAGTATTTAAGTGGGGATGATAAGGGTAATATTGTCATTTCAAGTTTTTATTCATGTATTAGTTATTTTGCAGTCGTTCGTATAGCTAAATCCCGATTGGAGGATACCGACAACGAGAGATTCTAGCTCCTTATCAGAACTGGCGGCTCCCGTTGACGGCGATAACGAATGCTGATCTTCACCTTGGGTCAATAATGGAACGTAAGCCATATTCGTGGCAGGTTTTCCTTAATAGTGAATGATCACGCCCTGATGGAAGAAGATTCAAAGTACGGGGAGTGCTACGAGCTCAATACGGGAACCGCAATAAGGTTTTTTTAGGAGAAGCAAAGTTAGATTTGAAGAAGCATAGATGCATGAGAAAAGAAGAGTACATGGGCTTTATATAGAAAGGAAATCAAGGGGTCCTGTAGTGAATCAAGGACTCTGACACAAGGAGGTCTCCCAAAAAGGATTTGGCGGCTGAGTAATAATGACCTAGCATCAGGCAGAGTAAAATGTTGACTAGAAGGTCTTGTCCTAGATAGTTGGAGGCGGTTGCTCAACTTTATTTGGGTCCATTTCCCGTCGTCAAAAATTTCACCTCGGGAAATGGGGGGACTATCTGTATACAGGTAAAACCGAGGATACAGATATGCTCAGTTTCTCGTTGTCATGGTTATGTTCGAGCAGGATACGACCGGCTTATTGAGGATAAGGCTCCAAGCTCGATCCAGGAACGAGGCGTTAAAACAGAGGCGGTTAACCACCATGAGGAGAAGACCGAAATATCCGCCCTCAGCCGGATATTTCGGCATCAATCTCGGCAACAACTGTCACCAGATTTCTTTTCCTTACATAGGATTGTACTAGGGTTAGAACTCCTCTATTATATAAACAGGAGGCCCCCATTCATTGTAGAGGGTTCCGCGACAGAAAGAAAGAGAGAACTCATGTACTAAAGCAATAGAATCATCTGAGTTCATTCACATTTTCTAAGGTTGTCTTCATTATTCATTGTGTAAACACCCGGTCAATAGGGTTCGACCTCGGTTCTGATATCTGAGGCCAGTTATCATTAATATTTGGTCAGATCTGCACCTTTTATTTACTTATTCGTTTATCTTGTAATCTCATCTCGAATTGAATTGAGCCACATATCTTTGACATCACGCATAAATTTAATTGTTCTCCATTTTAAGGTTAAACAACTTGGTTGTTTAAGAAACTATATAATAGAAAAAGGAAGGAAATCATTTGGTTTTCTAATTTTTTATGCTTAAATTCAAATGCAATGGCTACCAATTTCCTTCATTTTGCTTTAAACTCTATTAAAGTATGTGATATTTCATCTAAAAGCTTAAATTATTATAAATAGTATATTTTTATTTATGTAATTATATTTTTAACACGTCACTCACATACGATTTGAGTCCTTTTTATAAGCCACGCATGTGATTTTTATTTTATCATGAATGATGGTGAAATTTGAAACCAAAACTTCTACATGCTCTGATATAATATTGAGGTGTTTAATCATCTTATTTAAAGGGTCAAACTATTAGAAAGATCACATTTTAGTTACATAATTATGTTAATATGGTGAATTGACGATTACTTCATGTCGGGTTTTATTATCAATAAAACATCTTAACTTTTATCATAAAAATAAGTTAAAACGAAGTTTTTAGGATATAAAGTGATGCAAAAAGTAATTAAGAAAGTAATAATTTCTTAAAATATCATAAGAAAAGAGAATTCTTATTTCTCAAAACGCAACGTTTAGTTGAATATTAATGGCAACTGAATTAATGCAGATAACAAGGGAAAGCAAAGGAAAGATGAATCAGTAGTGGACTTTATCAAACGGTGGGGAGCACTAAATTTAGATTTCAAGGATCGCCTCTTCAAAAAATAGGCAAAAGCAAATCAGATTGTTTTTCTGAAAAAAATAATTAATTTTTTATAAAATATTACTACACAATACCGAGAATGTACTAAGAAATTAGCGTTATATTAACATTAAAATCGGTATGATTCGGTATTTTTATGTTCGGTTTGATATTTTGCGGTGCGATATATCAGTAACCGTAGTTTATTCAACTTCGACTTATATATACTCATATAATAGAAAATTATGGCTTGGGCTATTCAAGAAACGCTTCAATTATATAATATTAACACCTTACACACGTAAAAAATATTCAGAAGAAAGTGCAAGCAATTCCTTTCGTTAATCATTTAAAAAAAAAAGCATTTCAATCAAGAGTAGTCAGAGTTTTAATGTCTAAACAATTAGTGTTATACTAATACTAGTTTGAATATTTGTTAGTATATACTTCGGTATAGTGTTTCGTATTTTGATATTATTTTATAAATATCGAATTTCGTATCAAATACCAAATTTTCTAAAAATACATACCAAACATTGTACCAAATTCCATAATGCCAAAATCGTTGTATCAAGAAGCTTGATTTCGGATATGATAATTGATACCTACAATCCCATGCCCACCTCTATTGATAAAAGATCAATGCAGATAGCGAGTGAACAAATAATCGGCAAAGCAGACCAGATTTCTTTTCTGTAAAGAAAATAATCATATCTAAAATATTACACAGTACCGAGAATATTCTAAGAAATTAACGTTATATCGACATTAAATTGTACATTTAGAATTCTGCAAACGAGGCCATGTCAGCAATCCCAATTAAATGAAGCCTGGCCCAATGTCGTGGGCCAGGCTTGTCCACTGTGTCCCATTACATTGCCACGTAAGAGGCCACCACAACCACGGCCCAATGTCACGCTTTTAATTTTAAGACTCATTTAATTGGGATTGCTGACATGGCCTCTTATGTGGCAATGTAATGGGACACAGTGGACAGGCCTGGCCCACGACATTGGCCACAGTGGACAAGGGTTAAATATAGGGGTAAATATTGCAATTATTCTAACGGTAGGGGTATAAGTGGACTGATAGTATAACGAAGGGTAAATATGAACCATTTCCCAAAGTAGAGGGGCAAATCAGGCCCTTTCCCCTATATATTATTCTACTATTATAAAAGAGTGGGTTGGGAATGGAATCGTCGACCTCATATTTCTACTATATATATTATTCTACTATTATAAAAGAGTGGGTTGGGAATGGAATCGTCGTCCACCCACTCTTCTATAACAATTAATTAAAAACAAATGAGGGTGGGGTTCACGTGAAGAAATAAGAGACAATTGCAAAAAAAAAAAAATAGGACATTTAAACAATGATAATAAGTCCAGAAAATGGTAAATGTATGCTTAGAGAAAATTTAAAGAAGAGAAATTCGGGAAAAAACAAATAACGATTTAAATTGAACACAAAAACTGCTAAAGAAGTCATAAAACCAAAAGATTTAAAACTTATACCTTTGGGTAAGGATAAAAATGCACTAATTTTAGATACATACGTCTCACACAAATAATGAGGAATAACATCAAGAAGACGAAATATAAATGGTCAAGAAACGTATACACATATTTTGTTAAAATGATGAAGTTGGTCTATGCTTAAAAATTTAAGACTACAACAGATGCTAACGCATGAAAGTGCTTTTCAGTGTTGTTTAGTAGAAAGAGGTGATGACATGAAACTCGGTAGGAGAAAGTGTATTTCAAATCTTTCAATTGGAGAACCAAACCAGGAAAGTCATATATGGAAGAAGCGGACTAAGTAAAATAATTTATTGATATTTTCAATTAATTAAATTATAATACTTTATATAATAAAAATTTCATAATTATATTACTAAAAGGTACTCTCTCTGTCCTAATTTATGGGGCATGCTTATGCCAAATCTGCCTATAAGGCATGAGTATGTCGGGTCCAGCATAACTTTGGTTATTCCTTAACAAGTGTATGCCGGGTCCGGCATACACCCGACCCAAATCTTGCCTTGCGATTTTTTTTTTAATTTATGCTTGAGCGGGGGTTTGAACCCAGAATGTCATGATTTCTACGCAAAGGTCAAGGTTGCAACGCGAAGGGCAAAATTTAAAGACCAACAATATGAGGGGGCAAAATTTAAAGACCACAAATATAAGAGGCAAAATTTAAAGACCACCCCAAAAGAAGGGCAATTCGCCCAAAAAAATGAAAAAAAGTGTGGTATTATTTTTTGTGTTGGGCCCGTGCTAGCACGGGCTTTCATCATCTGGTATATATATACTAGTAATGATAGACTCAATTTGCGCACGGGCCCAATATATTTGTAAAGGATAAACTATAAATCATACTTATCTAATGTAAAGTGTAATAATACCATTTAGCAAAAAAAATTGTAATTGTACTCATCAAATTGCTTTAAAAATATACATATAAATGGTGATGATAGAAAAACTTGGCTAATCAATAATTTAACAAGAGTATTTAACTAAACTGGAAAAATTAAAACCTTACTACTATAAAATAATGTGCATAAACTTAATTACCCTTAAACTTACCAAAAAGGAATCGGAAAGTTGAAGAAAATTAAATAGTTTTCTCTTAAAATATTCTTTTCTTTTAAACAATTTCCTTTTTCTTATTTTTACTGAAATTGTATTCATGAAGTACTTTTGAGATAATTGTCTTCAAGTTGAAACACATATAAAATGGGCTATCTTGTGATTAATGTAATTACTTCAGAAACTTTGATTAATGTAATCACTTCAATGACGATACTTTGATGGTCAAGAAACATCAAAGTAAATAGGATTTTACGCACTGACACTTGTGAATGTGTGAAAGCATTGTCACCTTCATGTGACATCAACAACTTTAATACATACCTTTTTAGGCACTAAAAAAAGGCTCAAACTTTCTTTTAGATTTAACAAAGTGCACAAGTGCATATATCGTAATAAAGTGCAAAAGGAGGGGCAAAATGGTTACTTAAAAAAGGTGTTGTAAATAGATATATATGAATACAAATTATTCAGTCAAATTATGTAAATATCCATGGGAATAACATGCAAGCATGTTGATGGTATGCTGGCTGCTATTCCCATTTCTTAGATAGTTATGTTTCATACTTAAGCATGTAAAAGTTTTTTGTGCGAAAGTGCGCCATATATGTAACAAATGTCACAATAATTTGGCTTTGAGGTGAGTCCTTTGTCGCCATAACATCCATTATTCATTTCACTTTATCGCGCAGTATCAATAATTTTTCGAGGCAAACAAAGATATTTATAGGATTGAAACATATAAAACAAATTTTTAAGTACTGCTTTTCACCAATTCCGTGTATATTTAGCTTGATGCAATAGGAGTATCAAGTCAGAACACTTTATTAATTAGTCCTAATCAAGGTACCATGAAAAGGGAAAATGGCACGTTTATGTTACTTTGTCATTTAGATATAAATTAATTGAAAGAAATATATGCAAGTAAAATAAAAAAGAGACCATGATTAGAAAATGGTTGGTTGATTTGCAATTATAGTTTCTTTCTTCAAAATCAAAAAAGCTAATGATGTTGATGCACTAACAATTACGAATAGAGAATTAGTTGCAATTATTACACTTGATTTTTTTCTCTATTACACTTGATTTTTTTCTCTGTTGTGATACTTTCTTTGTCTTAATTCTTGGAGTTAAGTGATTGATGGTATTGTCAAACTCAAGACGGCATTGTTTTGTTGTTTATGTTTATGGAGATGAAAATTGACACATCTCTTGTTTTGT
This sequence comes from Lycium barbarum, assembly GCF_019175385.1. NCBI lineage: Eukaryota > Viridiplantae > Streptophyta > Magnoliopsida > Solanales > Solanaceae > Lycium > Lycium barbarum. The sequence goes on along the minus strand of NC_083346.1, from coordinate 110,150,036 downwards.
ATACTTGTAATCATTTTGATACCTAAGATATTTTTTTCTATTCTAGGACGTGTCAAAAATGTTAAACTAACATTATTATGCGTCAACTTTAACATTTTGACTTACATGTGAAGTGAAAAGCTATTAAAGTTCCACCACAAAATGAATACATGACAAATAAATAGAAATTGGCGAGCATTTTATAAATGAATTCAAATTTATTTAAATGCATCCAATTATAAATTTTTCTATGATTCAAACAAACTATTTAATCTTTACTTAAATGAGTTTTACTGCTACTGTATCCCTACTCTTTATTTATTTATTTTAACTCTTCAGCAAAGTCCTTCATTATAACAGCGTGTAGCCTATATATGTTTTGAGTTTTACAATTTAGGAATAATTACTTGGCATAGCTACCTCTAAGAGGTAATTATTGATAATAGCTACTTTTTAATTTATTTATATTTAGTAGCTACAGTGATTTTGTAAATTATCATTCATAACTACACCAAAATACATTAGATTTATGACTTGTATTTCTCCCTCCCTCTCTCTGGCCAAATACCTTTCCCTCTCTCTAGTGCCTCTCTCTTCTCCCTCGGCCGACGCCATCTCCTTAGTCTCTGCGGCCAAGTTAGCTTTCTCACATATTGTTGCTTTAATGGTGGCCACACCTCCCCCTCCGCCTCTTCCTCCTCCAAAGCGACACCACCAGATCTGAGAAATGTCACTGCTTCCTCCACTGCCATTACGCTTCTCAGATCTAACGGATACCGGAACTCATGGCTTTTTCTCCTTGTTGTATCTTAGATCTAAATGTATTTGAAATTTTGTATCTGAAATTTTGTTGAAATACAGTCAAATAGAGTCGTTGGCTGATTCTATTTTGAGGGGCAAACAAGATGTATTTAACTGTATGTGTTGGTTGAGTGATCTATATACATATATTTGTATCCGATTTTTTGAGTAAATACATTGTATTTAAAATTTTGCATCTGAAATTTTGTCGAAATACATTCAAATACAGTCGTTGGCTGATTGTATTTTGGGCGCAAACTAGATGTATTTGACTGTATGTGCTGTTTGAATGAATATATATATATATATATATATATATATATTGATGTATACTTTTGTTTTGGATGCAGTTGAATGTATTTGAATGTTAAACTACAAAATTTCAGATGCAAAATTTCAAATACACTATATTTACTTGACAAATTGTCTATATATATATATATATATCTATATGTGTGTGTGTGTGTGTGTGTGTTTGTATACAATTTTTGAAGTAAATATAGTGTATTTGAAATTTTGCATCTGAAATTTTGTGGAAATACATTCACATACATTCAACTACACCCAAAACAAAAGGATACATCAATATTTAAACAGACAAAAATACACAACTCCCGTCGTGTATTTAAATGAACTTAAATACATCATTTTGAATACACGTGTATTCGGAGAAATTAAAGTTGCATGTATCCAAATACAACCAAATACATGTGACTTCAGATAAGGTTAGGTACAACTGAACAGTTGATTCAAATACACTGAAATATAGTCAAATACAACGAAAATGCCTAAATGTAGCTACGAATTGTAAATAGCAAAAAGATAGCTACGGATTGAAAGCAAGCATTAAAAGATAGTTATTTATGTAAGTTGTCCTTTAATTTATTCATGTTAAAGACAATGAATTATTTCTACCTTGGCATTTTAATTAGCCAAAAACAAATGCATTTTTATATCTTAATATCTTTTCAATCCGCTTTACTAAGTTTAATAATGCCTTTCTTCAAGCCAAACATTTTTCTAAACCACAAAAATAAATTATGGGTGCGTTGGGTATGATGGTTGTTTTCCTGTCTTGGAAAATAATTATAACTTCCTTATTTTTGGTATTTGTTAAGTAAGCCAAAACATAATGCATTTGTATGTAATTTAGGAAAGCACTAAGCACTATGGGAGTAAGGTGGTTGGGGGGGCGGAGGTCGAGGGTGGTGGGGGTGGGAGGTCAAAGGATGAAAAGAAGACAATGAGCTTAGAATGTTGCTCATGAAATTTATTTTCCCTAATCCCATTAGAAAAATCATTTTCACAATTTTGGAAGAACCTGTTCGACCAACCAAACATGGACAAATTGTAAGACATTTCCAAAAAGAAAATATATTCCTCCGTACCAAACACACCCCATATCAACTTAAAAAAAGGGCAGCAAGCAATACATCTGAACTTATCTAATATTGAACAAAATAATGCAGGTATGTACAGAACTTTAACAAGCGTATATTTGATGAAATTTTCTACTTTACATTATTATTATTCCACAACACATCTATAGGGACAGTATCATTTACACGAGCTACAAATGTTGATGTACTAACAGATTGCTACCTTTCTGTAAGCTCTTATACTTGATTTGAAACCCTGTAGTAATTTGTCAAGCTCTTCCCATCCAACTCTTTCGAAAAGAATCTTCTCATATAGTCCATGAATAAGAATTCCCGGTAAACTGCTGGTTTTTCATCCGATATTAGTTCGGGTAGAGGTCCAAATGAGTTCTCTCTTTGGCCTGGGTTAAAGAAGACAGCAACTGATACGCGTGGTTCTTGATAAGGGTTGGCTAGAACTCGGTGCTCCACGCTCTTGTATTCATCATTCGATATGATCTATAAAAGGGAAGTCGATTCATCAATGGTACAATATTGTTTAGAGGAAATATGAGAAACACAAGAATAAGCATTGAATCACACTATGTTCAGGGAATAGCTCCAGCAAACGCAAAAATTAAACATACAAATAGTTGTTCTTGACAGAGCATTTTGGTCTCGGTTGATGCTACCATTACTACCTGGAGAAGTAAATCCACACCATAAGGGGTCGTTTGGTTGAAGGTGTTAGAATTAACCCTAGTATAAGATAATACAGTATTTGGTTAACCGCATTAGAAAACATAATTGTTGCATAACTCTATGCAGCGTTTGGTTGACATTATTCAAAAGCATCTGCATTAAGTTATGCAATAATCTAAGGGTTATTTTATATGGGATAGAATGTGTAATAACATCGTGTATTAGCAATGCAGAGATTAAACTATTTGAAGACTAAAAATATCCTTTTAAAGTATTCATATATAAGAATCTCTTCCTTATAATTAAGGCATAGTAATACCTTTGAAGATTTTTAGCAAGAAGAAAGGGCTTCTTGTATTTCTGAATGAATATACAATCCATAAGAATGAGTACTTATACATGAGTTCTAAGACTAAATAAGGAAAGACAATATTACACAATCAATTCCTAATCATTTACATCAATACAATATATTCCTAAAATTAAGCTATCAATCTTAATCATCAATATCAAATCAACATCTCAATCTTAATCATTAATACCAAATCAACACTCCCCCTCAAGTTGGTGCAAGATGTCGCACATGCCCAACTTGCAAACCAGTGTATGAAAAGTCCGTTTGTTGAGGCCTTTAGTAAACACATCAGCTAGTTGTTTTTCTGATGACACGTGGAATAAACTCAAGACACCACCCGTGACTTTTTCTTTGATGAAGTGTCGATCAATTTCAACGTGCTTTGTTCGGTCATGCTGGGCTGGATTTCGAGCTATACTGATTGCAGCCTTGTTGTCACAATACAAGGAAAGTTTCCTTTTTTCAGACAATCTCAATTCTTCTAGTAACTTTTGTAACCACAAAAGTTCGCAAACACCCTGGGCCATAGCTCTATATTCTGCCTCCGCACTTGATCTAGCAACTACACTTTGCTTCTCCAAGTGACCAAGTTTCCTCCTACGAGTGTACAGTAACCGGATGTAGACCTTCTGTCATCTAAAGATCCAGCCCAATCAGCATCGGTAAAGGCTTCTATTTGGAGGTGACCATGTCTGGAGTAAAGTAGACCTTTTCCTGGAGCAGACTTCAGATACCGCAAAATGTGAAAGACAGCTTGCATATAAGGATCTCGAGGATCATGCATAAACTGACTCACTAGGCTGACTGAATAGGCTATGTCTGGTCTAGTGTGAGAGAGATAAATGAGTCTTCCAACCAGCCTCTGATATCTCTCTTTATCAACTGACTTTCCAACTCCGCTTTGTAGTTTGTGATTGCTTTCAATGGGTGATTCTGCTGGTTTGCAACCTGTCATACCTGTTTCTTTTAAGAGATCCAGAATATACTTTCTTTGAGAAATAAAGATTCCTCTTTTTGATCTAACAACTTCAATTCCCAAGAAGTACTGCAATTTTCCTAGATCCTTGATCTCAAATTCCTGTGCCAACAACTTCTTCAATCGGGTCATCTCCTCTTTGTCATCTCCTGTCATTACTATGTTATCAACATAAACTATGAGAAGAGTGAGTTTACCCTTTAAATGTCGTATAAAGAGGGTGCGATCCGCATTGCTTTGTTGGTAACCAAAGGAGATCATTGCTTTATAGAATCTGTCAAACCAAGCTCTAGGAGATTGCTTCAATCCGTACAAGGCTTTCTTCAGTCTGCATACCTTTCCTTGACTTTGTTCAGTACCAAAACCAGGAGGAATCTCCATGTACACCTCTTCTTCTAAGTCTCCATGAAGAAATGCATTCTTCACATCAAACTGTTGCAAGTCCCAGTCAAGATTAGCTGCACAAGATAGAAGAATTCTAATAGTATTCATTTTTGCAACAGGAGCAAGTGTCTCTTGATAATCCACTCCAAAAGTCTGAGTGAATCCTTTAGCCACCAATCTTGCTTTGAACCTTTCAATGGAACCATCAGCTTTATGATTTACAGTGAAGACCCATTTGCAACCAACCAACTTCTTGTCTGGTGGTGATGCGACAAGTTCCCAAGTCTCATTATTTGATAAGGCCTTCATTTCTTCCATCATAGCTTTCTTCCACTTAGAATCTGCAAAAGCTTCCCTCTAATTCTGGGGAATAGACATAGAAGATATAGACAAGGCAAAGGCTCTATAGGAGGGCGATAAAGAATTATAGGAAACAAAGTTAGATAGAAGGTGTTTAGTGCAAGATCTGACTCATTTCCTGTGAGCAATAGGCAAATCTAACTCATTAGGAAGTATAGATAACTCACCAGAAGAAGAAGGTTCGGCTTCGGCAGGTTGTATGATGGCTTCTTCTGCTCTATTTCTCCTTGAGTAAGTTATCAAATCAGGCCTATCCTAACGCCCAACAGTCTCCCCCTGAATTCTTTCTCTAATTTCACTTTCTCTTATGGCAGTAGTTTCAATAGTCTCCCCCTGAATTCTTTCTCCAATTTCACTTTCCCTTGTGGCAGTAGTTTCAACAATAGAACTAGGAAAAACCATCGCTTCTTCCTTAGAATTCTCCCCCTGAAGAGGTGATGGTGTAATACTGAAATAGGGCTTAGATTCCCAAAAGGTAACATCCATATTGACAAAGAATCTCCTAGAAGGAGGGTGATAATATTTGTACCCTTTCTGTGTTGGAGAATACCCAATAAAGGCACATTTAAGAGCTCTAGGTACAAGTTTCCCAGAGTTTCTAGCGTGAACAAAGCAAACACACCCAAATATCTTTGGAGGAACAGTATAGTCATTTTTACCCTTTAAAGCTTCTAAAGGACTCCGGAAATTAAGAGTTTTAAGTGGCATTCTATTGATGAGGTAGGCAGCTACTAGAATGGCATCCCCCCAGTAAGGCTTCGGCAGATTCATGGTAAACAAAAGGGATCTTGCTATTTTTAACAAATGCCTATTTTTTCTTTGAGCAACCCCATTTTGTGCACTAGTATAAGGACAACTAGTTTGATGGATTATCCCAAAAGACTCCAAGTAAGCTCCAAAAGTTTTATCCATGTATTCTGTGCCATTGTCAGTTCGAAATATCTTTATCTTAGCCCCAAACTGAGTACAAATCATCTTATGAAATGACTTAAAACAGGAGAAAACTTCACTTTTGGCTTTTAACAGATATACCCATGTCATTCTAGTGCAACAATCGATAAAAGTAACAAACCATCGACTACCAGACAAAGAAAGTGTTTGAGTAGGACCCCAGACATCAAAATGAATAGTCGAAAAGGGAATTGTGCTTTTATTGTCACTCAGAGGATAAGAGTTTTTAGCGTGCTTGGCATATTCACATGCATCATAAGACAAAGATTCAAACTCAGTTCTAGAAAATAAACCAGGGTATAACTTTTTTAAAGCAAAAAAAGATGGGTGTCCCAACCGTCTATGCCACTGTATTATTTCTCGGTTGACATCCTTATTTTCTACAAAAAAGGCCTGACCAGAGTCTCGAGTTCCATCGATCAAATATAAGCCATCATGCAATCTACCACTGCCAATCTTCTTCCCTGTATGAAGGTTTTCAAAAACACAATAATCAGGAAAGAATCTGACACTATAGTTTAGTTCTTTGGTGATAGCGCTAACAGATAATAGGTTAATAGGAAAATCAGGCACATGAAGAATGGATGATAAGGTAATATCAGGAGTACAAAATATTGAACCTGTTCTAGAGACAGGGGTTAGGGAGCCATTGGCTATTCTGACATAATCCCCTTTGGGACTAGGAGAGTAATTTTGAAGGCCTTTAGAAGAGCCTGTCATGTGTCTATTCACACCAGAATCAATAATCCAACAATTAAGCTGAGCATTAAAAGCAATACCTGACTGCACATAATTGGGCCTAGCAACACTAGAAGAGTCAAGTTTGTTCAGAAGACGGCGAAGATGTTGAACTTCATCTTGAGACAAAGTCTCTCCAGAAGTAGTGTCACCTATATTATCTGGATGGGAAGGGTTATAATAGGCCTACGACCCGAGAACTGAAAAAAAAAATTCCAGAAAAAAATCGCCGGAAAGTTGGCTGCCACGCCGGAATCCTAATTCCGGTGATCGAAAAAAATCAAAACTGATAGGGATAGGCTCAGGATGTTCCAGCGACCCCAACAGAGAAAAATAATCCAGAAACGAACTGAACGAGAGGAGTTTTTTGTGCGGACAGCCACAAAGAGAGAGAAAAACTCGACCTCTTTGATAAAACACGGAACCCTAGTGCTGCGAGAGAGAAAACTCACCTCAAAAAGGCAGCAATGGCTCTGATACCATGAAGATTTTTAGCAAGAAGAAAGAGCTTCTTGTATTTCTGAATGAATATACAATCCATAAGAATGGGTACTTATACATGAGTTCTAAGACTAAATAAGGAAAGACAATATTACACAATCAATTCCTAATCATTTACATCAATACAATATATTCCTAAAATTAAGCTATCAATCTTAATCATCAATATCAAATCAACATCTCAATCTTAATCATTAATACCAAATCAACAACCTTCATATTAATCTCCGCGTAAACAATCCCAACATAACTAAAGATGTGAACCAAGCGACCCCTAATACTAACTTCCTAGCATGACAATTGGCATGTTGATCCCTTTACTCCTTTGCTCAAAGTTTCCATACCCCTTCCATTTTCTTTTACCTTAACTGGATCCAGAATCTTATTAGTACTACCTAGAAAAGAATCAATATTTGAATTAAACTTGTGTCTGCCTTTATTACAACCTTTTACATATAATTCACTTTGGAGTTTAGCAATCTCAACTTTTGTTTGACACAAATGCTTTCTCGCAATTTCCTCGGAGTCGACATCATGTACAACTAAAGTCATAGCAACAAATAACTTTTTCGTCAACCCATTTAAGCACTGTCATAGAGGAGGAAAAACTAATACTAGGAACAAAAAAATAACTAGGTGTTTATTTCCTGTGAAGGAAGCGACGAAGATCAGAATATAGATATGGTTGCCTGACTCGTATAAAACTGAAAATTTCGAAAGTAGGACAAGGAAATATATGATGTTCACAATCATCCCATGATAGATGACAATTTGAGACACTTCATGCTACCCGATCAAAAACTTACAAGTGCTACTGAAAACATCCTCGGTTCTATGGCTGAGTTGTTATTAGTACAAAAACAGCTATTCTGTACCTTCAAAATGAAGCTGGTGGAACTGAAAATACAGGGTTTACTAAACAAGATGCTCATATATAACTTCCTACAAGCACATTAGATAAACGTGATTACCAGTGAAGATGCTCAAACTTTGGTAGATCATTTGCAGCTAGATAACAAAGGCTCTTTCATTAAACCCATTTAAGCGAACTAGAACTACCATAGACGATTTTGATGTTTCCTTTTTATTGATCTACTCCTCAAATCCACTCGCATGTCTCAAGGATACAAGAACATTTTTAGTCAAAGAACAAAACTCTTAGTGCATGACAACATAGCTAACCCATGAATTCAAACATATAGCAGCTACAAGTAATGAAATTAAGCTGGACAGTTTTAGTTTGCCCACTCTCACCTATTAGTTTCGACATTGATCACTTCTTTGGTTGTCACTTGCAAAAATTTATGATGAACTCTAGATAAATTCTTGTGTAAATGTTAACTACATTCTTTAACATACCACAATCTTCTACAAAGAAGTTAAGGTTTTCCTCGACATTTCTAATCCTCATTTGCATCAATATCATGCATTTTTTGAGTTTATTCAGAAACAACCTCCCTGCCCGTCAATAGGTAGGGGTAAAGTCTGCGTACACTCTACCCTCCCCAGACCCCACTTGGTGGATTATACTGGATATGTTGCTGTTTTTCTTTGAGTTGATGAGAAAATAGTACCAAATGCACGACCTACTCTTCCCTCAAATTATATAGCTTTTGAAGCCAAAGTATTACTCTCACAATCCTTTGTTCATTCTCCGCTATATTAACTCAAGTTTTAACTCTGACTTGCACCTCTATAAGAGTTTATCAAAATAGTCCCTAAATTCTAATCTCCAGTGAAGTTGTGATATGTTTTTTGGTATTTCTATCCATGTGCCATTCACATAATCGATACATGTATCATGTCAGGGAAAACTTCTTTAGTGGCAAACGCTTATACATGAATTTGATCGGTAAAAATAGTTGTCAGTGCTCTTCATTCAATTGCCTTAAAAATGTTTGAAATAACCAAATAAAAGAAACAATTGCGTTTTGAAGGCAACCGGAGGAAGACCGCCGGGAACTATTTTGACTAATCAAGCTCATGCATAGAGTTTCAATTAAAGACGTTTCTTCTGATACATGTCATTGTTTATGTGAATGACAGATAGATAGAAATGCCCAAACGAACATACCACAGCTTTACTGGAAATTGGGATTTAGAGACTATTTTGATAAACTCAAATGTAGGTGCAGCTCAGAGTCAGAATTTAAGTTAGTATGGTAGAAGATGATCAATTACTGGGATTGTGGGAGTAATATTTGGCTTCAAAAGCTATATCATCTGAATGAAGAGTGAGTCTGCATTTAGACATTCTATTTTCACTGTAGACATCAAATCAATTCAAAGAAGTGAGAGCACGAATAGGGTCTTTATAGAAATGACACGCAAGAAAATGAGTATAATTGAATTTGTAAAGAATTATGAGCAATGAACATATGAAATGTGTGCTGTTAAGGCAATGAGGATCACGGATATCAAGGAAAACATAAACTTCCAATAGAAGATTGTGAGCATGCAGCTAGTGTTTACACAAGAAGAATTTATATAAAGGTTCACCATGAATTTTCGGAAGGGACAACTGGGAAAGTGATCAATGTTGAAACTAATAAGACCCATAGTAAATACACAATTTTTTTTATTTTTTTTTTTGTGATAGCTAGTAGATACACAATTTTAAATCGTAAAATGGGCGAATTGTAACTGTCCAGCTTAATTCTCTTGAAAATTTCATAACTTGTAATTGACTTCAACAACAACACACCTAGTGTGATCCCCACAAGTGGGGTCTGAGGAGAGTGGTGTGTAGTTGACATAAGTTTAAATCTATGGATTGACTATATTGTCAATTGTCATGCATTAAGAGTTTTGTTCTGTGACTTGAATATTTTTGGTATTCTTGAGCAATACATTTTGAAAAGATGGACTAAAAATACTAAGCATAGAAATGGATTTGAGGAGTAAATGAATAAGTTAGAAACGTCAAAATTCTCTATGGAAGTTCGGCTAAATGGATTAATAAAAAAGGCATTTGTTGTTATGACTTTGGTTGCAAATGAACTACCAAAGTTTGAACACCTTCACTACCAAAGTTTGAACACCTTCACTGCAATCATGTTTCTAACATATGCTTGTATGAAATTATGAGCATCTTGTTTAGTAACCCTGCATTTTCAATCACCGGCTTCACTCTCAAGATACCAAACAACTATTTTCGTACGAATACCAGCTCAACCATATAAAGTAAGTTGCTCGTACTCGGGTGCGGGTACCCAACACAAAAGCAGATCCGAGGTCGAATTTAGCAAAATCTAAATTTTAAGATTTGGGGGTACGGATACAAGTATGAATATGGGTGCTGGGATTCGACTACAAAATATCAAAATTATAAAAATAGAGCTATAAAGATATTCTAAATTTTTGAGATATTTTGTGGAAAACCTACATATATGTACAAGAATTCAATCTTTCATTCTCCAAGATGGGCGTAAAAAACATAAATTAATGGTCAAAAAAATTAACATGCTAATAATTAATTTAGAAATTATCCCTCCTTTCTATGAGAAAGAAAACATTTATAAACAGTAAATATGACCAGGAGGAAAAGCTAAAAAAGATTGAAGGTATGCCATTTACCATGTCTTAAATCTGTTTTATCTTTTATTTTGAAAAATCAAAATCACAATTTATCCCCCCAAATTTGTCCATGAACTCTGATCAAAGTATCCGATGTGGATTGACCGAATCCCACACCCGTATCGTGTCAAGACAGGTGCGGCAGCAAAAATGAAGAGTCTGTGAAACTTAGCCTATAACCAAGGATGTTTTTAGTACCATTAGTTAGTGACCGGATAGTTTTGAAATGTCTCAAATAGTCTTCTATTATGGGATGGTTACGCACATAAAGAAATTCACATAATTTTCATTTCCCACTTTGAAAATTTTGAATTGTAAACAAGTCAATCAATCACATCGATATTCTTACCATTGTAACTTCCTTTTGTAACAAGGGGAAAGCTTATTAGCTTTTGTCCTTCACAAGAGCAAAAATAAACACATAGTCGTTTATTTGTTTCTACTTATAAGTTTTTGCTCCTCTGTGGCAATTCACTTAAATGGGTTGGTGGAAGAGTCATTTATTGTTATGACTTTAGCTGCAAATGCCACCAACTTCAAGGAAATTGCTAGAAAGTATTTATATCAAGCAAAAATAGAGATTACTAAACTCCAAAGGGAGTTTTATGTAGAAGGTCGTGAGAAAACGAGCATAAGTTCAGTTACAAGTGTTGATCCTTTCCAGGCCGTAAGAGTCAGATTCTGGACCCAATTAAGAAAAAAAAGGAAGGGAAAAGGATATTGGAATCGAAGCCAAAATTGAGCACAGGAGGAAAAGGACTACCACATGAGCAACAATCCTAGCGTACCATGGAAGTGATTATAGGCACATGATCATCTTTAATGTCACAAATACACATGAGTCCATGGGATTAACTTTTGAGGTTTAATCTCTAAGTGTCTAGTGACATAATTTTTGCAACTGGTCTTTGTACTTTTATTTCGTCTATTTATCTCAATCTGTATTTTCCTTCTAAAGTCAAACATGCAGTTACATGGAGAATCAAACAAATTTCACTCAAACTTGACTCAGACTCAAGTTTACAGGCAGGAGGTTGCAATAAAAAACAAGGCTCAAACAATACTCAAGTAAATGTTAGCATCATTTTGAAGAGAATTTAGTTTGAAGCATAATTGGATCCTCTATTGCATGTGAATCTCCTAGATATGCTTTTATATTCTTGCTACAGGGGTATTCTTAAACAATTCATTAGCGCTACAGAATATCTTACATCTATGAACTATGTATCTCTAATTCATAGTGAAATATAGTATGACAAGTGAACCTTTTTTATATTCTAGTAGAAGAAATGTCAAGTGAAAAAGAGTCTTAGAAATTTTAGTTTGAGACATCTGGTTTTTTTTTTTTTTTTAAGCAATATATAGAGAATCCTTGGGAGATAGGGAAAGATTCGTGCCTAAAATCCATAGATGAATGGACGTAGCAGAAGATCTCAACAATTCAGTTATACTTAGATAGGATTGGAGCAAGATCGGTAGAAGAACTTTCCGTTGAAGTAAAGAATCCCGATCAACAATCGAGTTCCAATTTGGAAATAGCATCCAAAGCAATTGCATGTTTAATTTTGGATAAATGAGCACATCTTAAATGGAGTAAGAGATGTTTTTGCTGCTATTGACCCAGATTTAGATGCTCAAGTCGAATTAGGAGCATTCCAAAAACTCAGAGATCCAACTACGAAAAGACAGGCAGCCTGAATTATGGAAGTCGGAGAAACGACAGAAGAACTAAAATGACTCTAACTTTGCAGACATACAAGAAGTGCAGAAGAGTTATTTTAGGTGGAATTGGTCGACAAAGCGAGAAGGTTGTATCGAAGAGTTGTTTTAGCTACCAGATGCAATTAAAGTATAGTGTAGTTACTAAATATAAACACCGCTTATATGTTCTCTACCCCAAGTAAATTCCCCTTAAAAAATGGATAGACTTATGTTATTTTAAAGCCAAGGAGATATTCCTTCAAAACGAAGGAGACAACCCACGAGGAAAAGAAATTGCTTCGTGGCTTTAAAAGAATAAGTCTACTAAGAAAAACGAGTAGACGTTTTTTTTAAAAAAGTCACGTGACATTTTCTTAATTAGAAGATAAGCTAAATGATTTTTCAAAAAACTTCTGGCTGCGAAAAAGGTATATTTGCATCATTTGTCTAATGGCAGGGGTATATTTGCACCATTTGTGTAACTGCGAGGTATATATGCACCACCTTTTTAACGAGTGATATATATATGCTCTAAATCGAAAAGTTGAGGAATATATTTGCACGTTTGTCCATTTTTGTAAGAATCTTCGGGAGTGGCCGTGAGCTAGGAACTCTAATAAAATAAGGGTTAAAACTTAAAAGAATTAAAGAATTTGGAGTCACCTTGAATAAATTTGCACACTGCAACTAAAGTAGATGTTAAGTTACCTTTGTCATTGTCAATCAGTGAATGACAATAGCTCCCGGAATCGGCTCCAAATCAACCCAATCTTCACCAAATTCAACTTGCAACCCCATCACCTCATTCTGCACCAACACTGTCAACACACCGGGATCAGTATGTGGCGTTAGCCCTTTCGTCAACTCTGGCTGTGGACAATAAGGGTAGTAATGTGCAGCCATTATTCTTGCATCTAAACATGACAATTTCCTCAATCTCTCCTTATTTACCCCTAAGCCTTCACAAAACAAACCCATCAATTCTTCCCCAATTTTCACCACTTCTTTGTCCCACTCAACCGCCGCCTCCCTACATACCTCCGGCACGTACTCCCACTCTGGCGGAATGGGACCCAACCTGTTGGAAAAAATAATTCAAAGTTGTTAGGAATATTAGAATCATGTCTGAATTGTATTCATATTCAAAATTATATAGGAATAGGGGTGTGTTTGGAATGACAGAAAATGTTTTCCTATTTTTTTTTTTTTGGTTGCACTAATATCTAGGAAAATGTTTTGTAGAACATTTTCCAGATCAATAAGAACACGCCAATACCCCCAAACCCCCTCCAACCCCACTTGCTACCCAAAGCTACCCACCCCACCTACCCCCAACTTCGCCTACCCACCCCCACCCCACCTACCCCTTGCCTACGCCATCTCCCACCCCCCACCCCGCCTACCCACCACCAAAAGTTACCCTCCGATTTCAATAGACTGATAGTATTTTGCTTTGAATATATGCAAATGCTCTCAAAATGACATTTTTCAGCTTGCGTACCAAAAACAAGAAAATGAGTAGAAAAATCACTTCTTTTCCGAGTGAAAAACATTTATCGCCATACCAAACACACCCTAGGTTATTCAATTTTTAATCAATAGAGATACTACTAGCTATTTTCATATTGCGGGAATTATAGAAAGCATTCAAAGATTCACAGAAATTTTGCATTCTTTCACAACCTCATCTGCAACGTGTCCCTCCAGCTGGCAGCTTTAGAATTATACAAATCAAAATTCGTAGAATACGCAGCTCCAAGTGTCATATCTCTACTATAATACTTCATCTTCATCTTCACTTCATCAGTCAATTCATTAAACGACTTAACCAAACCCACAATTTTATTTATTGCCTCCACGTTAATAGAGTGATTAATAATCTGGAAAAATCCAAGTGTCGTTGACGCACTGTGAATTTGGTCAACCAGCGTTGACCGAGGGAGAGAAAAGTCAACGACGGGGATTGAGTGCTTTTTTGTAACCGGGTCGGGTTGTGGGTTTCGGGTCGGGTTATGATGGGTGGATGAAGAAAGTGGGTATGGTTGTAAGGCCTTTGTCGACTAGGACTTTTACTCCGATTTTTGATTCGTCGAATTCTTTTAATTCTTTCAGACGGTCTGGGTTCGAAACTTGGTTTGGGTTGTTAAGTTAATGTTTTAATTAATTTTGAAACATTTCATCTGATAAAAGTTTTTCAAACTAAATGAATGTGAACTTGAAGATACATTCTTCATTTAGTATTTTATGTTTTAGGTTCTTGAAAGTTACATGAAAGTTGCATGTATTCATGAACCTATTTTAAATCCTATTTAACGGAAACTTTTATGGTATGTAATTTTTATTCTATAAATAGTGTTTCATTCTTTTGGAAAAGGCAAGCACTTCAAGAAAACAATTTCCCCTAAAACCTTTAGAGACATTGATCAAAAGGTGAAATCACCAATTCAAGAATAGAAGAGCAACTTTCTTGAATAATACTTGTTGTGGCTTAGTTGAATCCCGAAGATAGAGTTATTATTTATTCTTCCTTTTGCTCGTGGGAGAGACTCCAACTATCTTCAAGAAACGTCTTGATGTGCCTCTAAGCCAAGCAAGTTTATTTTAGATTTCTTTTATTATTATCATCCTTGTTCTAACAATTTGAAGATAGTTGTCTCTATGGCTACTACATCAACATTGAATGGTGTTTCATCTCTGCCTAATCCTAATTTTGAAATATTCGATGGCAAAGACTTTCCTAGATGGCGTGGAAAGATG